>NC_051039.1:12091146-12368646 GCF_904848185.1 Acanthopagrus latus
GCCTACATGCAGACACACTTCTCTATCCACGTTACTCGAGGTTTCTCGGTGGAAGTGACTGTGTGTAGGTGCTGTCATCTGTACCAGACTGTGTGCCAGGAGTCAGCTTTTCTTTCAGCAAAGCTACTAACTGGATAATTAAGGGTGCTCTATACACTCCAATTAGCAGGCGGTGGCGGAGGGAGGAGGGATCGCTCGACTGTATCCGAGGGGAAAGCGGCGTAAAAACCGGCTGATACACATCAAATCACAGCGAAAGGCTAATGTGTGTGAGGTGAGGGCACCATGCATTACAGCCTGCAGGAGGAAATGAGGCAGGTTTCTAAATAAATACTGCCAAGGTTGCTGCTGCACTGTGGCGCATCACTGCCAAACCCATAATCTCATACTGTTTATTTTCCCAAGTCGCTCCCTCTCTCCCTCTCTCTCTCTTTCTCCCCCTCCGTCTCTCTCTCCCTCCGTCTCTCTTCACTCTCTCTCTGTGTCTTTCTCTTCATGCTTTAAAGGCCTCAGAGGAATGCTGTTTACCACAACAGTCTGTGTGAAGCCCATCAGAAACACCTCCAGGAGACGCAGTCGTGCTCCTCCCTTTTTCCTGGTCAGATTTTTTCCTTTTCATAATGCCGCTGAGAAACAACTGTGACTGTTGTGGTTTCCTTTTTGCCTGCATACAAAGATCTTTACCTCCTGGAAGTGTCGGGGGCCTCCAGACACTTTTCAAACAGGAAAAATGTACAGTATGCCTGAAATAACTGTCGGGGATGGAGGGAAGCCAGCTAATCCCATCATTTCTACGGCCCAGTTGCCGGAATAAAATGTGGCATTGAACAACGTATCAGCGTTTTAACATATAATATCACATTCAAATAAAATGTATATAAGCTGACATTAATGTCAGATGTCAGGAGGAGGACAGGATGATGATGTGACAGCTTCACAACATTGGTTAATGTTGTGAAATGGTTGTGGCTTGGTTGGGTTTACTCAAAAAAACGGTTTAGGTTTAGGCTTTGAAAAGAGCATGTTTTTGCACAGGACATGAACAGCAGTGTCCTGACTTAAAGTCCTATGTTTGTTTGTCTCGTTTGACTTTTTCGATCTTGTCGATTGTCATCTAAAGTCCTCCTTTGCTCACCTCACAGCTACTACAGCCACTAGAGGTCGCCCCCTGACAATAAATGATATTATGTGTCGCACTACAGTCAGCTGCTTGCACTGATGAACGATAAAGCCATTTCTGGTGAGGACGAGTTGGTTTGACAGAATTGTCCGAACACTAATCAAGTGTTTGTTTTTTTTGGCCTAAATTTAATCAAACCATAAGCGCACCATTGTCATAAAATGAAGATGAAATTAAACATGATGAAATGTAAAACTGATACGCATCCCTGGTTTGCAGAAGTCCACATTGCCAGCATTTATTCTGTCCTTTAGGTCGATTTTCCCCTCTTGTCCACTGAATCCAAATATTAATTTATTTTATTTATATTTGGTCGAACGAGATGTTAATTTGGTATAGCAGGAGGAGAAAAGCAGACTGGATTGATCAACGGCACTCGTATCTTCACTATCTTTCTCCTGACAGATGTGTGTGCTCGGATCAAATTGAGACAGATGAATCAATGGATTCACACCATCACCCCTCAAACACCCATGTCTTATGACTTCACTCCTCCGTGATTCTATTTCCATCGACTAAGCGCGGGCTACGTTTAAATCTGGGGTCATGGTTATTAATTACTCCTCTGAGTTCAGCTGAAAAGCCCAGGAAAAAGGAGGGAGGGAGGAGGCGCATGGGGAGAGACGCTGGAGCACGCAGACAGGAACAAAGGCCTGCCATGAGGGTTCATGCCTCCCACTGCTACAGACTCACATTCTGCCGTGGCTCTGCAGGCAGAGGTTAGGACCACCTAGGCAGATTTCCCCTGGGGGCTATTATCGCCCGGAAGATGAAATGATTTTCAGACAGAGGAACTTCCACACACACACAGATGCACAGGGTCTGATACTGAAGAAAATTACGCTTCAAGGATGCTCCCTTTTTTTTTTTCTTTTTTTTTTTTACTGTAACTGTCAATCGTGTCGAAGAACAAAAACTTCTGATTCATCGTTACATTGGGCACAAGTCAAGACAAATTTCTTTTTTTTTAAAAAACTCCTTCCTGCAAAAAACAATATTTGACAAATGTGCTTTTTGTGATATCAAAAGGATGTTTGCTTTTATTAACATTATATTAAATAATGAATTTAAGGAAATACTTTGTTTAGTCTACATCAGCGTGTTCATGGTTTGAAGTCAGTCTCAGCAGAGGATGATTAAAAGACTGTAAAGGAATGAAACAAGATGTTCCCTCTCATTATCTCTCATTTCATGTCTGCATCTGAAGACAAAATCCATCAGACCCAAGTGTTTACACACCTCGATCACTGAAGGAGTTATTAAAACAATCCAATAGCCCTTTGACACTGGACAAAAAAAACCTGCTGACACCCACTTGCATGTGTTTTTTTTTGTCTTCAGTGGTGAAAAAGTACAATCTGCATTCATTCCTGGGTCAAGCAAGAGCGATAACTTCCCACTGATTTCTGTGCATGCTGCTGCGATGCGCTTTGATGTCTTGGACATACAGTCTATTAGAACGGCGGCATCAGCATGAGATGAGTTAGCAAATGTGATTTGGTCTGGAACCGCTCCGTTTATTTTTTGATTTCCAAAGGATGTTATCAGTGGTTGTGGTCGCAATTGGATAGACCTGCATCCAGTCAGGGACAGCACCGTGTGGGACGCAGCGGCGAGCTACGTGACAGCGGAGCACGCACGGCTCAAAGCACGGATGAAATGATGAGCTTGTTAGGTTGTTTTTGAGGTTGATTCAAAGAGCAGCATGAATCGCAACCTTCTGCTCCGTCTTCATTGGTGTTGTTCTGATGGTGTCAACGCAACACTACAGCTACCATCGAGCTAGCTTCCATCCAGACAGGGCAGTTAAACCCAAACACCAGCAGAGCAGTCGTGCCCCTGACTCACAAAAAATCAGAATAAACCTTTAAATTAGGCCTTGTAGATGTAATACGAGTAAAGATTTTTGTCTAAACTGTGTTAATAAACAGATTAGGTGGATTGCTCCAATGAAGTAAGTCAAAGTTCATCGCTAGCCTGCTTTGTACAATAAAAACCTAAATCTCATTGGCTCGCAAAACATTATACTAAACAAAATATTGTATGTAAAGTTAAATTATTTGAATTATTAGATCTCCAATATGTAACAATTGGCCACCTCTCAAATGCATATTCACCGCTAACTGCTGCTAATTGCACCGGCAGTTAGCTCAGCTAACCTGTTGCAGCTAGCTTTCTGAACTGGGAGATCCAAGTGGACTTGGAAGAAAAGGACAGGAGCAAATGCAACAGGAGCTTGCAGATTCATCTGGATCCCAGATTATGAACAACGTGCTTTGAGAGACTGAAGTTAAAGATATATAAAAAAGGGAACTGTTGTAACATTGTCATTGGCCTTCACACTGCTTTCTAGTGTTCCCTGTTCTCCGGCTTGTTCATGATGTTGAAGGTGACAGCATCAACAAAGAAAAAAAAAACTCATCTTCTGGCAACAGGAAAGGAGCAGGTTAACGTGTGTTTGGTGTAAAAATGTATTAAGTGCGTACACTGGTACTTAGTTTAATTGCAATCAAGTGGTGTGTGGCAGATTTACTCATCAAAGTGTTTTTTTTCCTCTCGGAATGAAGTCAGTGCACCCATACAGGAGTAATCACAGCTCGGAGGGTGACAGTGGTGTGTGGGTGTGTTGACAGACACAACTGTTTATTCGAATCTTAACCACAAACCCAAACTCAACTCGCATATACTTTAACACCTACCTCTGTCGACATACTTACCAGTGTCTGTTAATCCTCACCACTGCTGCTCCGTTGGCACCCCTCTTAAATCTTTTCTTGTCTTGTGCGTCAACACGTCGCCGACGACGATGACTGACAGACACCGAGAGAGGGATGATTTGACAACTGTAGACTGACGAAGAGGAAGTTTTTAGGTCTTTTGATTTCAGGTCATTTGTGGGTCTGAGCAGGTGTGGCGGCGTGTTAACTCCAAAGCACACGACTCAAGCCCGCGTCATTATGAGTTCAGCCTCCTCAGAGTCGACGTGCATCAGTGAAGTTCACCTTTTTTAAACGCCTCTTCACCATTTCTCTATGATGTTTATACTTAGATACGTAATATCCATCTAAACTGTTGTGTCACTTCTAAACAAAGTCAGGTCCCAGCAGATTTTAGCGCATAATGGTAAAACATTTAACGTCCTTGCTTCTTCTCTGTCCCATCTATTGCCAGCTCTCAATAAATTCATTAAAGTGTAGCCTTTAGCAGCCTATAGGCCTGTGTCACACAGCTCAACTGGAGGGGCTCTACGCCTCGGATATGTGTCAGCGTCGCTGTCAGTTTGTTTACTCGCGCCGAAAACCCGCGTCAAACGCAGGGATTGTTTATTTCTCTGTGACATCTTGTCATTATACGTGTCACATCGAGCTGAAAAGATGAAGTGATAAGTCTATTGACAGATAATCGATCTGCAACATTTTTAGCAATAGAAAGTGTACAGTTGGACAAAAATACCGAACGGTGCACCGGCCCTAGCTTCTGTTTAGAGCCCAAATATGAATAATAGTTGTTTTTTTTTCTTCTGTGATATAGAATTAAATATTGTTCAATTTTCAATTTTTGTCACACGAAGGTTTGTTAATGTTTGTTTTAGGTTTTGGAATTTGCCTCGTTATCAGGACGTATGTATATAATACAGTATACTGATACAGTGAATTAAAAAGTCAGTCATTACTCACTCATTACAGCTACAGTTGTGTATTGCAATAATAATCTAAGGCACACCAGCGTGCTGCCGCGCATCATTTAGTAACCACTGGTCTAATAAGAGACAGGATTTCATCTATGTGCTTTAATCACGGTTCATAAATCAGTTTCTAATTCTATCAGTTATAAACCATTAATAACTTTTTTATTGTCCGGAGTTGGGCTGTAGACGATCTGGCCCCAAATTCATTTAACTTTTTTTTTAACGGCAGACGTGATGGATTAAAACCCGTCATTAGTGATTTATTAATATGTTAAACTGCAGACTTAATTTTTTATCAGAAAGTGAGAAACACAGGCTGCAAAACAAAACAAAAGAAATGGTTCTTCTGACTCATAACTGATCTGTAAAGTGCTACTTAATGATTTATTAACCATTAAAGGATAAATTCACACCATCTATCTGAAGTTTCTCAGTCCACAAAACATTACTGGAACATTGTCGCATTGGCTGTGAACTTGTTTTAATACTTAAAAAAACAACCAAAACAAAACATAAAATGGCTTCATACAGCTTGTCCGGCATAGTGAAAAGCCTCTGGAAGCCTCCAGATCCCAAACTGATTTTTGTTTTTTTATTTAAAAAAGCATTATTTGCGCCCTTTTTAAGTGAAAATATTCACTTTAGCTTCGAAGCTAACATGTAATTTTTTATCATCTCTTTAAAAAGTAGCTATTGAGCTACTAAAACTGTAGCTACTATGCTAATAGTGTTGGCACTCACCCATTTGTTAAAACTAGATCCCAAAAAGGCAATCCCAATATACACACTGTAAAATGAGCTAATCATACCATTTTATCACTCTCCTGTCGTCTTATTGTTTATTTTTGGTGATAAACGTATGTAACGTCAAATATTACAGCCCATCAACGTCATTTTCAAACATCTCTCTAAAAAGAAGCTACAGAGCTGCCAAAACTGCAGCTGCTAAGCTAATAGCATTAGCTTGATCATTTGTGTGTAGGGTGTAACAAACTTATTTTAAAATCACAGTCGGATTATGCTGGACAAATTGTATGGTGTCAGCTGTGGGGCAGAGCCAGCGTCTTGTTGTTGGTTCGATTCCCCTAGGCTGCATGTCGAAGTGTCCTTGGGCAATATGCTTAACCCCAAAACTGCTCCTGATGTGCTGGTCGGCACCTTGCACTGCAGCCATCAGTATATGTATGAATTAGTGTCAGTGTTTTCCTGAAACAAGTCCCCGCCTACTTCAGCTGCAACGCTGGTTTGTGGACCATGAAACTTAAACTGACTTTCCATCTGCAGTGGGGTAAGTAGATGACTGATTTTCTTTTTTTTTTTTGGGTGAACTGGTCCTTTAATAAAGACTTACTGTGGTTCCTAAAGAAAAAAAACAACAGACTTTAAAATCAACTCATCGTACCAATTCTTTCAATCCTCCTAACATCTGATTATTTATTTTTGATGATCCAAGCATGCAAAGTAAAATATTACAGCCCATCAACACCAACATCTCTCTGAAAACGTCGCTACGCAGCTGCTAAAACTTGTTGTGTGAAGGTGATTCGTTAATAATTGGCCTCGGGTGTGGAGTTCCAGAGGTGATGAACCCATGTTAACTTTTTTCTCTCTCTCTTTTTTCTTTTTAACTGCACCCTGAGGCTCACAGATAAACGCTGATGCGAGGGGAAAAAAAAAAAAAAAAAAACATAATCCGGGACGCAGATTGCAGTCATAATTATTTTAACTCAAAGCTTATAGGCTTCAACATGAATGAACGCGGTGTGTCACACGCGTGTGTGTGTGTGTGTGCGTGTGTGTGTGTCGGGGTGGAGGGTGGACTCTTGGAATAAATGTGCCATGCGTGCCCGTGTTGTCAGCCTGTGGGAGCTGCAGGCATGGGTGGCCAGCAGGCGGGATTTATAACGGTGATGAATCCCGGAGGTCTTAGTAATTATGGCTGTCGCTGGACGGAGGGAGGGAGGACGGGGGAGGAGGAGACGGGGGGGTGAAACAACCCGGCGGAGGCATTTTATCTTAATCACAGCTCAGCTCCATTCAAATTAATTTGACAAGTTTCCCCAATCCTTATTAAAAGACGTATCTGGCAAATGACAACCCTCCTCCTCCTCCCCCACCTCCTACCCCTTCCCCACACTCCTCCTCCTCTCTAAATGCCTCGTCATGAAAGAAATGTATTAAAAAATATTTCATGAAAGAACAAGAGAGCGAGGGGGGAGAGAAAGAGGGGGGCCACTATAAGGTTTTTCCAAGGCGCGGATATTTCCAGCAGATATTTATTTCCCCCTGTAGGGCGCCCTGAGCCATCCATCCCTCCCACCTCCCGAGTGTTTCTATAGTAATTTCCAGCCAATGATCAGTAGGTGTCCACATCCCTGCTTCCTCACCTCAGCACCAATCAGCCACACACAGCGACAGGAGACGCGGACCGAGCGCAGAGCGACCAGGCAGGCAGGCAGGCAGGCAGGCAGGCAGGCAGACGCTCACAATACAGCCCCCGGATCAAGAGGAGAGGAAACACCTAACACCCCCCCTCTTTATATCCTCGCTCTTTCCGGCGATTTCTCTTCCCCACCTCCGCGACACCTTTTTGTTTTTTGTTTTTTTTTTTCTTTGTTTTTTTTTTTTGTGTGTGTGTATGGTTTATTTTGGAGGGACCTCATTCATGCACTTTTACGACCTTTCTTCTTTTTTTCCTCCTTTTTTTTCTTCTTCTGTCCTAACGTGACAAGAAAGTGGATAAAAATGCTCCTTTTGTTTTGAGCGCTCTGAACGCACCGCACGCGCAGAGGGGGAAAAAAAACACTCTCGCGCCCCGCTTTTTTTTTCTTTTTTCTTTTTTTTTTTTGCAGCCCGTGTCTGCGCGTCTTTTCTCTCGCGTCTTTCGCTGTTATTTTTCCTCTCTCCCCCCCTCCTCCTCTCCTCTCCTCTCCTCTCCTCTCGTCTCTTCTACCCCCTCGCATCGCCTCGTAATGTTTCGGTACACGGTCGCAGGCTGGTAGCATCTTGGGGGAGCTTCTTCTCAACAGGAAAACCTGGTAGGTGATGCTCGCTCTCTCCCCTCTCACTCTCCCTCTCTGTCTCCCCCCCCCTCTCTCTCTCGCTCTCTCTCTCCCTCTCCCTCTCTCCGTGTGTGTGTGTCCATGTTGTGCCGTCCACTTGCATGCGTTTTTAACCCCCGTTCGCCCTCTTCCTGTCCGGTGCGCCTCGCAATGTCAGATTAATTTAGACTATGGGACGGTGTTTGCGCTGCCCTCCTCTGGATTATACGCATGACCTTTGATCTGAATGTCTGCCTCAGACCAGACTGAGCGCAATTAATGGCATCGTGGTGCAGCGGCGGCACAATGGTTCGTCATCGGACGTGGCTCCTTCTTCTCGTTCTCTTTTTTTTTTCTCTCTTACTTTTCTTTCCTCACTCTCCTCATTTCTCTAACCCCCCCCCCCCCTCTCTCTCTCTCTCTCTCTCTCTCTCTCTCTCTCTCTCTCCCTCTCCTCCAGCTCCCCAAGTATTGAACATTTCTGTCTCTCTAAACTTTGTTTACAGGCTGAAAATCAATGTCCGTGACTTGATTGCCTTTGGGCTGCGTATTTCGCTCCAGGGGTGAATTGATTAAGTAATAATGACCCTGAGGAGGGCTGATCATTAAGCCAAGGAGGTTTTTTGTTTACTGGTGGCTGCAAGGGGGGGTTGTTGTGGATGCCACATCGGCATTGAAGCCCCCTCAAGATCTGGATTTCTTTTTCTTTTTTTTTCTTTTTTTTTGATTGTGGATAGGAGCCTTTTTTTGGTTTCATGTGTGCCTTTTACAATTAAAAAGAAAAAAAATAAGAAGTTTGAAAGAAATAATGTTGGATATGTTAGTGCAGAGACGATCTCCTGTGTTTGTCGGACTCATTTGGCACTTGTTAGGTGAAGGTAAATATTTACCTGCTACGCGTTTTCGAAGGGGAATACTGCACCTCAGTATTCAGAGGACTCTCATAAAGCCACCCAGTACGATCTGCTCCAGTGTGTGCATATTTATATATATTTTTTTTATTTTTATGTTTTTATTTACTTTTTTTTTTTTTTTTTTGAGACAGCTGCTATGGAAGTGATTTGAAATGCTTTAGTGTTCCAGCAATGGATCAGCTTTGGCAATTAAGAGAGAAAGCCCAGAAAAAGGTAATGGAAGTAGGGGGAGATGTGTCTAATGGGCTTTTATCTGTGGAAACCAAATCCAGACAGACTGGTGGAGAGAGAGAGAGCGAGAGAGGAAATGGAGCACACACACACACACACACACACACACACACACACACACACACACACACACATACACACACCTATGGACACACACATCCCATCCTGAGGCAGCTGACACTGTAGTTGGTCTGGTCCCTGATCTGGATGTAAATCAACCAGTGGCTATCTGTGCCGTTATTGGGTTAACGTAATAAAAGCCGGCCATGAATGAATTCCAGGTGCTCTTAAGAGGCAGGACGGGGTCGTGTTTACATGGATGGGCCACCTCTGCTGTTTGAAAAAAGATGGAAAAAATGGAAAAATATTTAACTACGTTGCTCCCGGCACCCACAGCAGATTATTTTTAAGAGCTTATATTGCAGGCCTGAGGTTAAAAAAAAAAAAAAAAGGAAATGAAAAAAAATCTTTGTGTTTGTAGCTGCTGCTGTCATGATCTGAATTCTGGTGAGGCTCTCCTCTAACTTTTTCAAAATAAGCGATATTTGGGATTGAATATCAAATCTTTTATGTCTTGATGAAACGCACTCTGGTGTTTTAGAATGTATTTATTCATTCTGTGAAGTTTCTGATTGGACTGTCGTTAAAAAATAAATAAATGTAAGAATACTTTGACAAGACGTCCAAACAATGTTGAAAGTGTGGCTTTTTTTTCTGAAGCACGCTAATTCCCCCCCCCCCATTATAATAATGACATGACGGTCTGTCACAGCTATCACGCTATTGTCAGCGGAGGGAGATCAGTTCTGACTGTTTGTGATAGTCCCATTATGAAACGCAGAGCGTAAACAATGTGCCAGAAGATTCCTCAAATGTTCAGCTGTTATCTTCAGAGAAAAAGTTGAAGCAGTGAAATGAAACCTGATTAGAATGAAAACATTTGCCTCTTTTATGTGTAACTGTTGTTGTGTTTTTTTTTTCTTCTTCTTCTTCTTGTTTGCTTTTAGCTCTGGAGGAGACAGACCAGGATGGTAGCACACTGTTCGTAACCAGCTTCAGTTCTACGAAGGCCGCTGTAACCATCGCTCTTTTCTCCGAAACACTGACAGCCATCCCTCAGCCATGTCTAACATAAACAATGCTCTTTGTATTGAAAACGGACAGAACGCAGATGTGTCTCTCTTACAAAAGGATAATCTTCAGGATGGTGGATTAAGCCAGCTTTTGGATTATAATGCAGAAATGGAAAGGTACAGGTCTTTTGCAAACTTTTATAAAACCAATGGGGCATTTCCACAGACTGCTAAGATTGCCCGCATCACAACGCCCATTTTTCCCAGTGCCAGAATTGGCATGTCCCCTTGGAACTGCGATAACGCCATGCTCTGGGGAAGGAAATCAGCGGCAATAAACCCTAATAGGACCAGCATGCATAGAAATGACTCCCAGAGGCCGGGGAAGCCTGGCGTGCCGCCAGAGACGCTGCAAATGGCAAATAATAATTTCCTCTCTACCTTATCCCCCGAACACTGCAGACCTTTAGCAGGAGAATGCATGAACAAGCTGAAATGCGGCGCTGCTGAAGCAGAGATAATGAATCTCCCAGAACGCGTTGGAACTTTTTCCGCTATCCCGGCTTTAGGGGGCATCTCATTACCTCCCGGGGTCATCGTCATGACAGCCCTTCACTCCCCCGCAGCCTCAGCAGCCGTTACAGACAGTGCGTTTCAAATTGCCAATCTGGCAGACTGCCCACAGAATAATTCCTCGGTATCCAGTGGAAACCCAGCGAAGAAGAAAAGGAAAAGGTGTGGGGTCTGTGCACCCTGCAGGCGGCTAATCAACTGTGGTGTCTGCAGCAGTTGTCGGAACCGCAAAACGGGCCACCAGATCTGCAAATTTAGGAAATGCGAGGAGCTGAAGAAGAAGCCAGGCTCGTCGCTGGAGGTGAGAGCCGGGGCTCTGCTTCCCCTTCTTTTGTTATTATCCCCTTGCACTCCAAAGCATTAACCTTTTCATCCAGTCACGTTCTAAGCCCTTGAAAATTGTTTCCATGCCCACCCATGCCTGAACATCCCCCCGGCTTCTCAAATCTGCCTACCCGCCTAGCCTAATTGGCAGTAATTAGGGGTGTTTGTGTGGAGCGCAAGCTGAGCTTGGCTCAGACACCCCTAATTGCTGCCAGTCAGGCTGGGGCTGGAACGCATCCGAACAACCCCGAGCTTGGCTCAGCTCCAAGCAGGGCTGGGAAATGGTTTTCAGCAGAGAGCCATCCCTCTCTGCACCCGGTCATTTTAACCAATTATGGAAACCGTCTCTGGATGGGGAGAATCAATATCCCACAAAGCCTCAGCCTCCGACCACCAAGAGATGCTGAGAGTGATGGCAGGGGCTGCTGATGGTGTTTCTCAAAACATCCCCCAGGTTTTGTGCGGGGAGCGGGGAGAGAGGCGCCCCTCTCCCACCGATACTGTAGGAAATGATCATGCATATACAGTAGGGCTGTGATGAAGTCATTGTATATCATATTCGTGTCATTATGGTCGATTAGGGATGTCAAGAAGAGTGTGGAGGCAGAAACAAACATTGTCACTTAGCAGAGTGAAAAAAAAAACACATTAAGAGGCTTAATTGAGAAGTAGGAAGCGGCTTGATTAGGACACAGTCAGAGGACAGTGTTGTTTTTTAAAAGGTTCCTTTTAATTGATTTATTTCCGGGCTGACATTTGGTCAGCTCGGGCGAAGACAGAATATGAATGTTTCGGTAGCAGACGTGGTTTCTCTTTAGTCTGAGAGTTTGAACTTGCTCGCTGACTTAACATGAGCCTGTATGGATGAGTCACCAATAAAGGCAACCTGGGGGCCAGATGATTTGCTCATTAATTAAGTCATTACACGGGGAGGAAAAAGAGGTTAATTATAAAGTATTACCTAATCTGCACATAGGAAAAAAACAACACCACGTATGGATTCCTTTGTTCACTCTGAATTGGTGCCCTCGGTTCTGCATACAGGTGTGATTTTGCTCATGTTTCATAATGTTTACTTCAGCTCCGTATGGAAGCAATAACACGGTCAACGCAAATGCTGAAGCTTCTTCCTGACCGAGCACCATGTGACATAACTCGTTATTATTTATTCATGTGATTGTCGTCATTTATGCCTCGTGCACTCTATAATCTAGCGGAGGTTTTTCTGTTAATTCAGTCCAGGCTTTGACAGCACACCACCCACAGCTTATATCCCTGATTAAAATTTTAGGAACTTTTGATGAGTTTGACAGGAGGCCCAGGCATCAAAAAACCTTCAAAATCCAGCAGAAATCAAGAGACTAAATTAGGTTTTTAACCTCTTTAACCCCAAAACAGCAGGTCAGGCTGTTACAAGCGCACATTGTGCAGACAAGATCTGTTCAAACCTACAGAGCTTTATTTAACATCGAGTTGAGATTCCAAAAGTTTCCAAAAGTTCTTCAACAGGGAGTGTTTTCTTTTTTCAGAAAACATTTGTTACTCCAGGTATTGTCAGTCCAGGGAGATCATTACAAACTGTTACGAGGAGAAATCATCGTGTTTCGAGACTTTTCCTGGAAATGAGTGTCTGTATTTTCACACAAGAAAGTATAAGAAAGGTTAGCACTAGAATCAGGGACGCTGGGAGCCATTCACAGTCGGGGGCGCCGAGAGATCAGTCTTCATACTGTAATGACATCATTGTAAATTGTGTGCGACATTCATGTATTTCATATGAATTATAATTCAGAGGGAGAGAAGTTCCCCAGACTCCCTCGTGATATCTCTCCTTTTCGTGAGTTGTTGCGTTGGGAGGAACCCTGTCTAAGACAAATTCTTAATTATTCTATTTATATAGTTCGTACACCTGACTGGTCAAGTAACAAGCTTCATGATCAATAACAATGATCGATTGACTTTGTTTTCATAATGCCTCGTTTTAGAGGTTGCTGTACCCCTTCTTCTTGGCTAGAATTGAATAAAAGACACTTAAGAAGACATTTGAGAAACTACCTCATTTACATTTGTGGGAGAAAAAAAAAGACAAAGATGAATTCAAAAGAAAGGCATTATTTGGAACTGTTAATACTAGTTTGAATATTTCATTTAATTTATAGTACATTAGCTTAAAATGAGCTGAAACAAAGCTGATATGAAAAAGTGCGGGAAATTTGGATGTTTCTTACAGCAGAGAGTTTAAGAGATGAAAAATAAGGAGTCGTTGATGGGTGACAGGTTACAGGATTGTTCCAGAAGTTGCAATCGGAGGCTCGATTTAGTGTCATCTGCACATATAGAGTGCACTAACAGGTGTCCCAAACAGGTGTCCAGGAAGCAGACCTCACATTCATAATGCATGGGTAGACGCACTCTTGGAAAACATCCATTTGCAAAGACGGTTAGAATTACCCAGGGTGTGAAAACCCCCCAAACAAATCCACACTTGCTCTTTAAAAGCTCCTTCGCTGACTTCAGTAATTCATATTATGGACCTCTCCAGTAGTAATTGTTATTTTTGACTCTGCGTCTGTAATTACAGGTTCACCTTCTGCTGCGGAAATGGGTTTGAGTCTAAAGGCAACTTAAAGGTGTGAAGTTGGCGCTCTCCCTTCGACAAACGTTTTATACGTGCATTAACAGGGAGTTCTGTTTTTTTTTTTTCCCCCCCACCTTGTCGGCGGCGCTAATGGCCGCTCGCAGTCTTTCGCCGGGATTTGATTAAGAAAGTGTGACGAATCCGGCGCTGAAGTGAGTTTAGAAGGAGATTTTGCAGTCCGTGCGTTGCAAATTCGCACAAGAACGGCGACGCGTACGCGCAACTCCATCTCTCACTCTTTCTCTCAAAGATCCACGCTCGCATCCGCACTCTTTTCTGCATGCTCGCAAACAAACAAACATGTGCGCCAGACACAGAGACGCGAGCTGAGTGTACCTTTTTCGCCTTGGAAGAGATGATAAGCTACTGGCAGCCAGTTAGATTTGGCTGTCAGTGTTTTCCACATGGGAATCACCCTGAACTAATTATATCTTAAGCAGCGGTGGAAAATGCAAATCAGAATTTTACTCACACCCCTGAAATCGGAGAGCCAATTTAATCTAATACCCCCTTTAATTTAGCGCGCTAATGCAAGGCCCTAGAGAATTGCCCTGTGTCACTGCTGTGCTGTTCTGCAGCAGATTCAGCTCTCTCTCTCTCTCTCTCTTTCTCTCTATCTATCCTCCTCTCGCTCGCTCTGTCTCTCTGTCTCTGTGCTGCTCTCAGGCTCCAGGATGGATTAGTCTGGCAAAGGAATCTCATCTAACCTAACATTTCCAGAGCAGTTACCTTTGCGTAGCTTGAGCTCCTATGGCTCAAAGGTCCTTCATTAACTTTCAAATGCAATAAATGCTCGTATATGGGCAAGCTGTGTCTTCACCTCTGTTTACCTCAGCTGTTTGCCCCGACTTTACTTCTATTTCTGCAGAGAGACTCGCGCAAAGGGATTCAGCCTTTGCCTAAATTCTGTATATGTAAAAAGTTATGCTTGCCTGCTTAGGTTCATGAGATTGATTCTGGCATTACAATACACATGTGAAGGTTCTCATCATCTCTCAGTGTTTTTGGCTTGTGGCCCCTTAGAGTGACTCAGGTGGTGACACAATCTGTTGGCATTCAAAAGGTAGCTTCAACAACTTCATGTATTTAATGATTACAGGTCTTGGGAGTACTACTGCATCTGTTAAAAAAAGTAGTATAAAGCCTGAGTGGCTCCAGAAGAAGCTGCATGTAATCTGTAATCTTCCTCCAGTGATGTTACCAAGTTGCATTGTAGGGTAATGTAGGCACCAAGTTCTGTGGATCAGTCGACTAGTCTTGCATCGCAGTCATATAACACTGTTGGACTCACTGTGGAAAATCTGAGATCAAATGATCAAAGTTGATACAGCAAAATAAGAAACAATCTTCATCCTAGTGCCTACATTACCCATAGTGCAAGTTAGCCAGCGAGTCAGTTTATCAGATTGTATTCAGGTTCCTCTGGAGCCACAAAGAGCTTCATACTATCTTTTTAACACATGCAGGAGTACTCTCCAAGCCCTGTACGCACACTTGAATGTGTAAAATTGGTGGAGTTACCCTTTAAAGGATTTTTATATAGGTGATGTTAGTATTTCACACGCCAGAAAAAAATGAAATCCTAAACTTTCAAGGCAAAACATTTTCTCACTGCGGCTTCACAATGTTTTTAGAACAAACAAACTTCAGCAGGTTTTCTGTAAATTAAAATCAATTAATCAGGGAAATGTTATTTTGCTTGTGAGTTATTTGTGAGTCGAGCTGATGTATGGGGTTGCCTTCGTAAACAGTTTCATGAATTAAAGACCTGACAGCTGGTATGACGTTTCAGATATTCTCTGAATTTGTAGCTAGACGTTTATAATAACGTTTCAGTGAGAAACCTGAAGAAAACTGTGACAACTAGAGCCCAAGTGTTAATAGTAATCTGTTGATAAGACGATGATGCTTGAACGATGCTTGAGGAATAAAGACCTGATCACTTGATATATTTATAAGAGACCTTTCAGAAGTTGAGACTAGTACAGAGTTTGTGAGAAAGTCATATGTTAGTGTCTATGTTTCACTTTGTTGTGCTGTCAGACATCTCATTATATAAGACCAACACAAATACTAGTTTTCAATTAGCAAAGTCTGACCAGTGTTGTGAAATCTGACAGGAGAACTTCAAACTGCATTTTTCAATCTAACATCCGACCAGACTCCGAAAAAGATCAACATCATGTGGATTTGAGCTGAACAATGTCTAAAAAGCAGACTACATCAGGAGTTTAATGCCTACAGACATATTAACAACACCAACTATACCATTTAATAGAAACGTAGCGTCCTCGTAATCAGAGATTAACATGTGCCAGGTATTGATGGGAATGGTTTGACTAAACAGTCACTGCTGCATTTTATGTGCATTGTGTTGCAAAGACAAATCAAAATCCTTAAAAAAAAAAAAAAAACAGCATTCATACGGGCTCCTGTTTGATAAGTAGAAAAGCACAGAGCAGAAAAAAAGCATGAAAAGGGCAAAAAACAAAAATCCAATTGACCAGATTCCTCCTTTCAATTAACAAATGTCAGAGGCCGTCATCAAGTCCTGAACAGGAAAAACAGCATCCTGGAGTAAAGGGGGGGGGGGGGGGTGTGTTCTCTCTCTCCCGCTCTGCTTCTGTTCTTTGTGCAGTGTTGATATGACTACATGAAATAGGCGAGATGAGAAAACCTGGCATGGCTGCCTAGAAACCTTTCGCTATTGTGATAAAAGACAAGGCCCGAAATGGTAGGAAGCAGGACCTTGAGGAAAATAGCTTGGATTCGGCTCCTTAATGAGAGCACGGGAGCCAAATAAGCAACGGCAGCCAGGTCTAATTTGTTTTAGGTGTGCTCAGAATAGATAAGGACAAATCTGTGGCCTTCACCCCCTCCCCCCAACCTTTGCCTCCCTGGAGATAACACTGAGTGCTGCCAGCCAATCTCCATGGGCAAAGGAGAGGGGGGTAAAGAAATATATATATAAAAAAAAAAAATTTTAAAAAAAGGAAGAAGAAGAAAAAAAAACGAGAAAGGGGAAAGCCCGAGGGACTGGCGCCCTTTAGATCTGCAGATCTCTAACTTACTGGATTTATTCAAGCTTTAAAACTGCAGATTAATTTGGTCGCAGAGGTCTGGGGGAGTGTGAAAAAAAAAAAACGAGAGAAATGAGGCCGTACACCGCGGCGCATCTCAACCTAAAGGGCAACCTTAAGCTCCTGTCAAGACAATAGGATTTCGCCATGTGAACCACGATGCGGACCGCTTAATTATACACATCTTCCCTGCGAGCTAGCCTCGGCTACTTAAGAGCACGGGCCCCCTTATTCATTGTCATGCCCTTTTTCCCCTAGATTGGTCGTGCCGTGTGGATTTTCTGTCAGCTTTCATTTGTGCCAAGTAGCTGTCCTCCTCAGGCCCCTTCCGCTGTGCTCGGAAAAAAAAGAAAGGCACAACCGCACGGCAGCGTTAAAGAATTCATCGTTTTCGCCACCGCCACCAATTAAGGCCAAAGCGTAATCAGAGGCGTCTGGACGATGCCCTTACATTATGTGGTCTGCCGCCTCCTCTGCCCCCGTTTGATTTAACATCCCCCGGTTCAGTGGTGAAAGAGAACTCATTGTCATTGTCTTTATTATAGTGCGAGGAGAGGGAGAGGGAGGGAAACGGGGATGTGGGGGGTTGGGGGGTGCAGAAAGCAGCCCAGAGGAGGGTGGACAGCGTGAAAGAGCAGGTGCGGGAGGACGTTAATGTGTGGCACTTTAAATTTTAAACAGATGAGAATAAATTATTGATGCTGACTCCGGCTGAGAAGTTAAAAGGTATCTCGTCATTACCGAGAGGCTGTATGAGAAAGTGTGAGAGAAGAGTCTCCTCGGCGGATGCATCGTGGGATTGCAGTGAGCGCAGAGCATCACAGCAAGGTGGTTTCTGTTCTCCATAAAAAAAAATTTTTTTAAAAAAAACCACAATATGATCCTGACTAATTCCGATTTTCTGTTCACATTTTTGCTCCACTGAAAATGAAACGCTAGCAGTGCTTTTGGACAAAAACCTTTTCCACTGAAGAAATAAAGGCCTAATTGAGTTAAGGGGCAAAGGACAGATTGAAAAAAATGCAACATAAAGAGCCAGATCAAACTGTCGGCTATTAGCAGAGCCCTCCTCCAGGCACGTGGCTGCTTTCTTTATGGCTGTATCACACATGTCATTAGGCATTACTACATTGTCATTAAAATTAACTATAAAGTAAACCACCAGGATGAGCGAGTACTCTGTAAAACTGAGTTTCCAGCACAGAAAAGTATGATCAGAGTGAAATCGGTCCATATTGTACTCTGTTTACCTTCGTGATCAAAAACGTTGACCTGAATAGTTTTCTAATGAATAATACATTTAGCAACTTCTGATCAACCCGCATCAGCTGAAATTTCACAACATCCATTTAGTCATAAGATATGAGCAACACCCACTTCCTGTTCAAACCCCGCCCATTATGAGTACCAGTACAGATCATTTAGTTGGTTTAACAGACACAGATAATGGAGGACTCATTTGTCTCTATAAGCTACCCAGGAAGTAGGGCAGTATGATGCTGTTCGACACAGATGATATAACGCTCACACGACAATTTGTTCCTATTAGCACTGTGACACAGAAATTAGCAAATATGCAGGTATTTTTTTTTTTTTTTTTTTAACACGAGTTAAACTGCTAAAAAAAGGCAAGTGCCTGGAGACAAGTTTGCCCCATGTTATCTAAAAGGTGCCAGACAAATGGCGAATAGATCGAAGCAGCAAATGATACACATCAGACTACATCCAGAAGTCGTTAATCAATAATATTCTGAATTAGACAAGTCATTGTTGTCTGACGCTGACGATGGAGTCACTAAGGAGTGAGACATCTTGCTTTTTGCTCATCTCTGTTGAAAGTACTTTCTGAAATTCAGGAACTTTTGGGGATGTGGCTTGCAGCACTTAACATTTTGGTTTGGTCAGGTACTGGCAGCATTTCATACTGGCATGGACAGAAAAACAAATGGTGTTGGTTATCACGGTATCATAACATGGCTTTCCTCCATGTTTCAGATCTTCATATACTATATATATATATATATATATATACTCATATAACAACAAGACTTTTTGTTTCAATTTTATGTGCGACACATAGTTGTCTAGATTTACTGTTGACAACATCCTGCTGAACTGGAAATTCAACAAGACGAAGTCATCTAATTCATCAGTTTTCTTATTTGTGTGAATTTGACAATTTATGAAAACCTAATCTAAACCCTACAATCATGCTGAAGTGTGCATATGTAATTAAAGACGGATGGGACTGATTTCTAAGGGCAACAAGTCACTGCTAATTTATAATACAGGGTTGAAATAGTTCTGAGGTCAAGCAGGGACCGAGGTGTAGATGATCTGCTCTCAGAGTGATGATTTGTATTTCAGTTTACACCTTCACTTTACTTTCTGTCTCTCTTTCTCTCCCTCTCTCTGCGCCTCTCTAACTCTCTCACTCCAACATTGATCTCTTTGACAGACCACTAAATTACACTTCTTCCATCGATTTTCCTCAAGTCAAACCTCAAAATTCTCCTCACTGCTCAGAACGCTTCCTCCTTCCCATGTCGTGCCCGGTTCACTGGATGCTTCCCCTTGCCTGAGATGATATTACTCTGGCTCTGGTGATGGAGGTTCACTGACTGTAGAACAGTGAATTTAAGGGGTCCAGGATTTTACTTGATTTTCTTGATTTTACAAACCTGACAAAATGCCATTCTTTCATCACCCGACCCACGAGACCTGTGCAAAAACAGTTTTAACTTCCTATTGTTTACAGTTCTTCTATACTTCCCATCACTGCTGACTGTTTTCTAAAGCAAACCCTGAGTTTTTTAATTTACTTTTTGACCTCAAAAAGGCTTTTTCATTGTTTGCGGAGGTTGTGCCGAAACTGGTTTAAAACACTTCATTCAACACAATAGAACTACTAGTCTGTGTTTATTAGGGTTAAAATGACCTCCTCTCTGCACGGTAATGCAGTTATACACAAGTACTCTAATTTAATTCAGGTCTATCTTGTTGGCGCAAGTGTTTGTAGAATTATCTGCCATGTAAATGTTTGAGGATCACCTGCCAAAATCAGATAAAGGAGACGTATTGTGCTCATTTTTCAGGTTCATAATTTTAATTTAGGTAACCGCTAGAAAAGGTTTACAAGCTCTAATGCTAAAACAGTTATTCCCCTCATGTCTGGTTCTTGTTTCTTTAAGCCCTCCCCCCTCCTCTGATAGGGCAGCTCACACATGCCTGAACCAGCACCGCTGACAACAACAAAGCAGCTGTGTTAAATCAACTCGAAGAAGTTTCTTCACAACAGTGAAACCACAGGATAGGAAACATTTCTGGATGTTGCTTAATTTCAACATCATCAGACATTCCTAGAATGTTAGTGAGTGGTTCTGGTTCTAACTATATTTGAAGTGTTTTGGATTTTAATTTGAGTATTTGACCCATTTTGGGACAAAGGGGCGGGGGGGCCTAAGGAGCAGAGTCTGTCCCTCTTTATTTTTGGATGACAGATTGTGCCATTTTTTTGCAGCAAACCCTTAAATCCCAGTTTTCCCAGTTTTCATGTATAGTTGACGGTTCGAAGCTTAGAAAAAACATAAGAATGGCCCTTTAACTGTTTCAGTTGCAAAGTAGCTTCAACCAGTTTACAATATTGAACTGTAAAAAGAAAAATAAACTCTGTATTGAATCTATGCTAATCACATTGTAGTTGGCAAAACGGATTAAATGTAATATACAGGGGCCATATAGAATTGCAGTTCTGCAGTTGCACTAATGAGTTTATATCTATAGGTTAAAGGCTTAAATGACAGCTGGCTTTGTGCCATTCATCCCAAGAAAACTTAATGTGAAAGTCAATTTGTGAGTGACAACTGACGGGAGAAATCGGTCAACGTGGTTAAAGCGTCTCAGTTTCTGCAAGTCAAATCCTTCGCATGCTGCCACCACCTCTATTGTGGCTGTGCTCTCGCATTATGAATATTTCATGGCAAGCATCTGACACCATGCCCAGAAAGATATTTCAAGGTTTTTTTTCTGATAGAAACCCTGGGGTTAGAGAGTGTCACAGAGGCGTGAAGTCAGTCTGTGGCCCCCAGGCAAAAAGGATGGGATTTATGATGCACCGGTTGATGACATCAGGTGGATATTTTCATTCCTTAGCGGAGAGCCCCTTTGTCCTCCCCAACTGATAAACCACTGAGCTGTTCTCGGCTTGTTGTCACTGCTTTAAAAAAAAAAAAAAGATCTGTTTTGTCTGTGGCGTTCTGTTGAGTAGAGAAATGATTTCAATCTGCTCACAGTGCAAGCTGTGTTTTGACAAACTGTGACCGGTTTCCCCGTCTGATCAGTGCGGAGCTGGAATGACTAAGCAGGGGGGAGTCTGCTTGGATTAGCTCCGTCTTAAATGCTGCCTTTAGCGTATTACATTGCCCACTGGCTTTTTCTCCCAACGATACCGCTCTTGTTTTCATCTTTGTCAAGTTTCACCTTCCAGTTAAACCAAAGCCTACTCGTGTTCTTCCTCTCAGGTTGCTTCAGGTGGAATATTAGTCTCGTGAATTTAACTAGATTAATGTAATCCTTGTTTTTCTTATTGTAGGTGTGTGTCAGATACATTCAGGAAAGCAAAATGAGTGCTTCCTGTACGGACTTGAATTTTCCAATACAGTCCTTGTGAATGCATTAGCGAAGTGGATTCCAGTCTTTTTGGCATGTGACCCCTTAAACAGGAATTATGCTTCCCCGAAGGTAAACATAAATGTGAGTAATATGGGGAAGCGTAGGTCTCGCGCGCACGTCCCAAATGTCAGCCAGGCATTGTGCGGACCCGCGCATCAACCACGATGCTCGGCTGATTCGATTCCTGTCAGGAAACCAGATCAGATGTAAATGGTATACATTTTATGCAAGTATTAAAGAAAGAGCAGGATTGTGTCTGAGCATGCACGTTTGTGCTCGTGCTTCGAAACAAAGCAATCTGCTTGTGATCCTTTTCATTAGTCTTCTGTATGCAGTTCCACCAAAGAGAGATTTTTGTGCTTTATTTGAATCAAGCCCCAAAACAAAGTAAATGTATCCAGTATTTCGCAAAAGAACTACAAAGATTGGAGAAAAGTCTGACACAAAAGGAAGTTTTTGTAGCACGGGTAGGTTTTTATTGCTTACCACTTCTGTTTTTTTATTTATTTATTTTGCTCCCCCCCCCAGTTACTTGTAGTGCTATTCATTCATCTAGATTGTTTTGGTGTGAGTTGCCGAGTTTTAGAGATATTGGCTGCAGAGACGTCTGCCTTCACTCTGATATAATGGAACTAGATGGCACTCAGCGTGTGGTGGTCAGAGCACCGAAACACATTTGAAAACTCAACAGCAATGCCTCTTTCCAGAAATCAAGACCAGGTTACAAAGGATAATCCTCAGTACCTATTTTGAGCAGTCCCGTGTCGGAACTATTTTCTTTCTATGGAACGACACACCCGCTAACTGTATCACTGCGCAGAGGGAAGTGTGAGTCATCTCAGCTCCGAGGCTCGTGACAGCACAGGATATAAATATTAATGGCGTCCTCCGCGGCTGTGCTGTGATGTTGGGGTCAGGTAGCTTAGTTTGCTAGCTCCTCGTCCATGACGGGAAACGTTAATAAGTAGACTACATGAAACTGCTCACAGCAGTGTCTGTTGATTATGTTAAGTAACTATGTTTGGCACTTTGAGCACCAAAAGCCACATATTTCCTCTAAAGTATATTTAAGAGAACATCTCTAGGGATGATATGTTCACAACTCAATCTACTGATAGAACAAAAGAATATCTATTATTGATTTTGATGTGAACTGTCCCTTTAAGCCTTAAAGGGACAGTTCACACCAAAATAGATGTGCAAGTTCTGTTAGTTTACGTTTCTCACAAGTCCCGAAGAAGTATCCAATTCAGTCAACAAGAAAAAAAAGCTTTGATGAGAGGAAAGTCTGAAAAAAATATGCAAAAATAAAATAGCTGTAATTATTTCAGCTTTGCTTCTGATAAATCGTGTACATGGGTCTGACATGGCGGATGGCACGAAACACTACAATACCCATGAGCCCCAGAGCTGCCATAGCTCTGAAGAAGTAGCCAGTCGCAGGCATGAATCCGAGCTGAAACGGAATCTAAATGCTATGTCCCAGCAGAACAATGGTTTCCAAATTCATCCAAAATTGAATCAATCTGCGACTGAAGTCATTTAAACTGCAGATTGTAAAAATTGTTTTTCTCAACGGCGTAATCCTTTAGCTTCCCCCTCTGTGACCGGATGTTTCTCAACCAAAATGCACCTTGGGAGTCATAGTTTACTTCTCATCTTACCTTTTTACACACAGTCTTGTACCTTTATCTTTTTCTTTTTTTATCACAGCACTAGATATTTTTTTGTCTTTTATTCAGGGAGGATTTATCCCAGTTCCCAGATCACTCTTTTTCAGGAAAGCGCCCACTCGATTACACACAGTCACACCTGGAAGCTGCCACCTACGACATTCCACAGTCTGACTTCGCCGAGCAGCTCCGGTGAAGCAAGTGGGGTTAAGGTCCTTTCCTCGAGGGCACACAACTGATGGTAATGAGAGAGAGAAATTAACTACAAAAGTTTCCTGTCCATCCCTGCTGTGGAAATACAACCAACTGTGAGGCACCTTACATGGACAAAAAGAAAGGGAGCTTTATTTAATTCTGCATTACTATCCAATTCTTAAACCTTTAATGATTTGTGGCATCTTTAGCCTGTTCATTCTGCAGCATGAGGGTGAACGCAGCACGATGATGAGTAAAGGCACTGCACCTGAGAGGACTGGCTGCACGTTCGCATTTACTGAACTGAAATCTTGGTCACCCACTGAGTTTAATGCACAGAAATATTTGACTCGATCTCCGTTACGTGAGCGCAATTAAAGATCCAACTTCCAGTATGTGTGTTTTCTAAGCCTAACCTAAATATTATGTTGATTTACAGTAAATATGCAGAGCTCTGCATATAGACCTTCTGAGTTTAAGGGCTCCCACACAGATGCTGAGAAATCTGCTCAAAACAAGAAGGCCTGCTCCTACTTTGCATTTCAATTTAACATTTCAGAGAACTGGCAGCATGTTGCCTCGCTTAGCCCTCGCTTCGTTACACCCAAATGGCTTCTCGCCGCGCTTGCTGACGTCTTCCACTGTTCAAAGGGCTGCAACTTGGCTGAGAAATTGGGGATTTCCATACCGGATCCCTCAGGTATCTGCGCACTCAAACGCGTGTCCTGCTCATCTTCTCCCTCCTCCCCCGCTCCCATCCTGCTACGCCTGCCCTCTTACCTGCGCACACTGCTCTGATTTCCCCGTCCCGGAGCTCAATTGACCCTCGCCGCCGCACTGCTCTGTTTTTTTTGTTTTTTTTGTTTTCCTGAAATCTCGGCAGCACCTGAAAGGCTCGCCGCCATCTCCCAGACAGGGCTCGCTCCCAGAGGAGGGGTTAGCTTTGTAGCAGGAATTGTGCAAAATTGCTGCGTTCGGATGAGGATTCTTAGGTGAAGCTAATTGAAATGGAGGCCAGCACCGCTGTACTTAGTAGCAGGTAGGTGATCTCAGCCACAGACGGCGGCCTCTGACCCAAGGGTGCTGCCTCAGCTTCTTCCTACGAGGGTCAACTGAGCCTCTGTCTGCGTGGGCCAGGGACTTTCCATGCATGATAAATGGAAGAGGCATGGTGTCTGAGTGTTGTTTCAGCAGCAGAAAGTGGCTCCCTTTAAGCCCAGATATCTCTCACTGTACAGAAGCATTGTGTCAGACTTCATTCTAGGTTGTAGGGTGAGACACCCTGTAACTGGTAAGCAGTTACTTTGGGACCTTGTTTCGCCTTATCTTTATTTGTCTACACTTTCAGAGGAAACACCAGTTCGACCTGACACATGTTTAGTGGTCATGGTTGTGCGATTGCCTTTGTCTACTCAGGAGATGGAGCGGGAAGGTCGGGATGGATGGCTGGAGGTTTTACGTGCTGCTTCTCATGTATTTATAGGTTTGGGCCCCCTGCTCAAGGTTGGGGAATGATTTTGGTTAAAAAGAAAAAGTTAGTGTGTCCCGGCTCGTGTTTTAGGGCAGATTTTTCAGGAGTTAAAATTGACAGGATTAAACGTAAAAAATATTGACATTACTTTGCAATTTGCGACTTTGCGAACATTAAACATTTGGGTTGAAAAGACTGCATAGAATCTGATTTCTATGTTGCTCTGTTAAATTATTGAAAAAAACTAATTTAGCATCAAACGATGATGTAATCTGTATGTGAACAACCAAACATGCTAATTCTTTGCATTTTAATGTGATGTATTTGACATTGGCAACACTTTATTTTGGGCATTTATAAGCAGTATATAAACAATTAGTAAATGATTTATGCAATAATGTAAGTCCCCAAAATCCTTTTAATTCCAGTTATGGAACTGCAATGCTTGCTCATACTTTTTCTTCTGTCTCTGTTCAAGCAACACTCAGACATCAATATGGTGGTACAAATTTTAAAAAATAGACAAAAAAAAACCAGCCACTGTAGCATCGTCACTGGATTCCTTGTCAGTGTCGTATCTTTGCCAGCTGCCTGATCACATGTGCAGCTGTCAAGAGATGAGAAGTCTCATTCCTTAGCTGTTTTTCCAACATTTCGTTTCTTATGACGATCATGACACAAGAAAAAAAATAAACTAGCCAACTCATCCACTGGCAATGAATCAATTGCCTATTTTTAGCAAGTTTTATCTGTATTTAACAACCTGGGTATACATGCTAATTTTGGTATAGAAATGGTGTATGTTTGTATGACCCATGGACACTGACACATTGTCATAGTCGAAGACAAATGATGTCATTAAACTCAATCCAGTGATCATAATAGACCTTATTTCTTGGTGTGCCCGTGTCCCTCCATGTTTCCTGTCCGAAGCTCAACTGTTAATATCCAACACTTCCAGTTTTCAGTTTAGATCATTTACTTCAATCTCACCTGCTCCCCAATCACCTGAGTTAGGAGGAAATTCAAACAGATGTCACCAAATCTGGTATTGTCTTATTCCCAGTGGTATTTATCTTCCGAGCATCTTGCAGCTTACGCCACGCCCCGATCAGTGATGTCACCTGCTCAGCAGGTGTTTTGCCGTCGGCACCTGATGGGAAACATCTGCTGTGACATCACCGGTCGGGGTGTGTCCAGGCGCGAGCAGCAGCTTTGCGATTTGAGCAGCTTTTCATCCATATGTGATTCAGTGCGGATTTCGCTCGACGTTTGGCTGGAGGTGATTCCGCTTCCACAAACACACACCGACTTCCTCATAAAGCGACATATTGCAGTGCCGCCCCAGTTACACCGGGCCTGTTCCATTTCGCTCTGTGCTCAATAGCAGCCTGACTGTTTGATAGAAAAGCGTATTTTCTGAAGCCACTGAGGCTTGGCCTGTCTCGCTGCAAAGCCGCTCCTATGGAGGGCTAGTAAAATATACGTCCTACAGGAATACTGCACTGTAATTACATTCCCCCATTAGCATACGGAGGCTTGGAGTCACACTGCACTCAGCCTCCAGCAGCACTTTGCCATATGGTCCGTCTGCGCTTCTCAGGCGATATTTGGCAAGACTCTTGCAGAAGGTCAAATATCAAGTCAGAGGACTGTGCCAGAATTGCATCTATGCTAATTGCTCTCTCTCTCTCTCCTCCTCCTCCTCCTCCTCCTCCTCTTCTGCTCCCTCATCCATCTCATGCTCCTCTGCCCACCCCCCACCCCACTCCTCTCTCCTTCCTTCCTCCCTCTCTTCCCTCTCCCACTGAAGTAAGTAATCTGCTTTAGGATGTTTCTGAGATGGAGATGGATTTGGTTTTCCTTCGCTGCCCCTCAGCCTAATCTCCCCCCTGTGACCACCCCGCCTCTCCCAGGCACAGCTCTTAAGCACACCATCATACGCCCCCACCCAGCTTCTACCCCTCCTGCTTCATACATGCCTAGTCAGCAAAAAACTCCCAAATTCCTCATTACTCACAAACATCAGCAATACACTTAGCTTGATTTGCTCGAATGCACGCATGGTGCGGGGCCGGACCTTGAATTAAAAGACTGTTGCCATATTTCAGCACCGGAATGCGATCGGGACGCTGGTGTACTTGGTATCTTTGTCTGTGAGCATTACTGTTGTGGGCATATATTCAAGAGGGAGTCTGAATGCTTGAGCTAGTTAAAGGAGATACACAGTGGAAAGAAACAGCTCACAGTATTCCACTCGATTTGTAAATATCTCTGACATTTAAGTCCTTCATGGAGAAAGAATATGAGATTAAAATCGCAAGGGTTATACACACAATGAAGATTCGCTCCCGACCTTCGTGATCTATAGCCCGCCGAGATTCTCGCTTCTGAGGTCACCTGCAAAGTCTGATTTATTTGAGTCCGACTTTTATGGCACTTGTGAGTAAAAATGAATGGTATTGACTGAGAGTAGCTATGTGACCTGTGTGTATTTACACACTTCAGGCACCTTTCATTCTACCGACAGCCGCCCCGATAACCTTGTACTTCAGCGGTGATGATGAGACGGGACAAAAGCAATAAAAAGACATGAATATTTCGGTTGTTAAGTGTTAGAAATTGAGCAAATTTGTATCATTTAAAAAACTGCCAAAAAAATCTATCGTCTATATTTTATCCACTTTAGAACTGATATTTTTGTGGCTGGTAACGTTATTGCCTCAAAGTTGCGCACTGAGGGTTATAATCCGGGCGAACTGTGAAGATTTTAAACATGTAATGATCTGGGGGATGGTGTTTAATTAAAAAACACTTTTGGCTGTGAACATGCCATTCTGTACAGGATCAGGACAAAGATCAGTCAGGAAGAAACAGTTGTTTTTGCTGCATGAGAGGAAGCCACCAAACATCCCCCTAAAGGGATATTTCAGTTCCAAAAGATGTCCGTGGAGTTAAAAGTAGAATATTTCTTCTTAATCTCTTAATTGCATTGAGACAACAAATTACAAATAGACGATATGGTAAAAAGAGAATAATTGATTCTAAAGATTGCAATATGATTCACAATCAGTGGGAATGACTGCTTTTGTATCACCATTTTTTTATTTCCACTGAAGAAAAGTATTAAAATCATGATGATGTGACAACTGTTGACGTCTCTAATAGTGGTGTTGCGACATTGCGATATTAATGATAATCGTGACATTGAGATTTGGTGATAATTCACATAATCCTGAAGATGTTAGGCTTTACACTGCACCTTTTGTTTATGAGTTCATCTGGTTGCCTTTAAAACCAGTGATTATGTGTAATTATTGTTTTTGTACGCTTTTTTTTTTTAAAACAAAAAGGTACGGTTACAGGCTCTCTACACCTCCCTAAACTTATAATTTGAGGGTCATTTACTGGCTAAAATAGGAGACAAATAACACAAAGATGATACTTTTGATCAGAAGATTTTTTTTTCTTTCAAATTTCTACAGATATCAGGATAATATCTCGTATTGTGGATTTTTTTGGCCATGATGATCATTAAGTTATAATCTGATATTGTGACAGTTCCAGTCTGTACTGTAACAAATACACATTTTCAACCAGTTGGCCAGGACTACTATTATCTCTGTTGCACCACAGTAAGGATGTTTTTTCACATATTCAACCAAATCTTGAAGCTTTTGCGATTCTGAGATTGCAATTGGCCATAGTGCAATTTTTCATAATATCTAAATCAATCGTGCGACCCTAAATTTGAAAGTGTCATTAAATGGAAATGCTCGAGCAGCCTATTATTTGTACTTGAGTTAATGTTAACCAACTTGAATGTCTCAAGTGAAACTATGAAAAAGTTAACTTAATTTTAAAGCAACAGAAATGAGACTTCATGGTGGTTGATAGTTGAGTCTCATCGCCAAATGTTGGCGCTTTCGGTTGGCGTCCGACCCAAAGCCTCGGTATTTGACAACCTGAGGATGAGACTCAACAATCAGCAACTTTTCTTTAGAAAGTTGCATTTTGTTGCTTTAAAGGTCCAATTTGTAAAGATAAATTATTTATTTTTGAGTCTCATTCCCAACTCTTTCACCCAACTCTTCACATACTGACGATAGCTGACAGCTGACCTGACCTACATTCCCAAAGAATCTGCGTTTGACGAGTTGGGAATGAGACGCAAAAATCAACTGTCTTACAAATTGGACCTTTAATATTATACTAATTTAGATCTGAGATGTTATAATGTGTCATTCTGTTCCTCTAAGTGTAACTCTGCTTCTGTACTGTACCTCTAAATATGAAAAATTAGATTGCCAGTCACAATTAATCGCTTGCCCACTGAATCTGAATCCTCAGCTCGTAAACAACTAAACCGCAAAGCAGAAAGACGATTTCATCACAGCAAATGCATATTCCATTAAAGTCGTCTTATTCTTTTTACTTACTATCACCAGAGTGAATCTTAAAATTGATGATCCTCTCAGATAATATCCGAGGAATAAGCTCTCGCGCTGAGCTGGAGTCTGTTTGCGTTACGGTGTTGTGATGCAGGGCGGGGAGGGCAGCGGCGTGTGGACGACTAGATGACTGGTCTGTCCGTGATAGCGGCCTTGGAGAGGTACCTTTTATAAACGGCATTGGGTGGCTAGAATATTGGCTACAAGCTCCGAGATGAGATTTCAACCCCCACCCACCAACGCTGGTAACAGCGCAGGTGATGGATTGCTATACCTTCCAGGTTTGAGCTTGGCAACGCCCCAATATTCCTGCAGAATAAAGTGACAGGCAATATATAACACATCAGTTAAGGCTGACTGCACTGCTGAAACTTTTTTCTCCCCCCCTCCTCCCTCCTCTCTCCCTCTCTCTTTCTTAGAGCTGGAGATCAGCCCTGAATGTTTGGCTGGCTCCCAAAGTCCTCTTTCCTTCCTTCCCTCCTTCCTTCCTTTCTTCCTTCTTTCCTTCTGATGAAACATGCTCTTTTCCTCACTCCTCCCTAGTTTTGTCTGCCTCCCCACCAGTTTTGCCTATAAGAAAATAATCAAAGTCATTTCCCCGCGTGGTGTCATGTTATAGCGAAATGATCACAGGCTCAACTTTTCCGACTGTAGTTCTGAGGCGTCGGGATTTATTTTCGGGGCCTTGCGACGTGCAAGGTGGCAAAAAAAAAAAAAAAAAGAAAAACACAAATTGGCTGACCTGGGTGTGCGCGTGAATTTCACATGCAAGTGCTTTTTAAATTTGTTCTTTTTTTTTCTCTCTCTCTTTCTTTTTAAGTCAGCGTCCAGACAGCTAAAACAGTGTCAGTCGCAGCTTGTGTGTCAGGAGAGTGGTATTTATTTATATATATATTTTGTTTGCAGCCTGTCAGAGCTGCATCCGAGGGGTTTGCGGTTTTGAAAAAGTGGCCTGGTTCCCCCGGTCTGTAAGTTAATAAATTATGGGTATTGTCAGGGTAATGCATGGGCTATGTGTTATAATGAGCATTCTGAAACACATCAGCACCCACAGGCTGCTATTCAACCTGCCCAGTGCTGCCGTCTCTCCCTGAGATTCCTCCCGTCCTGTCTCTCCCCCACCTCCATATATCCGTCTCTATCCACTCCATCTCTGCTCTGATCTTCTGCCACTATAGGATACTTCCTCATCTCTAACACATTGTTTTTTTTTATCTCCGAGTATGAGAATCTTCCTGAGAATTCCTAGACAGAAAAAAAAAAAAATAGAGAGAGCGGAGGGAAGAGGAGAGGAGAGAAGAGAAGGAGCCGAGTTTGTAGTTGGCTGAAAAAAAAAATGGCACCCGTAATTATGGTGAATTAAAAGTTTTATGATGTTGTGCATGCTTGTGTGTGTGCCTTGAGTGTGTGTCTGTGTGTGTGCCTTGAGTGTGTGTGTGTGTGTGTAGGTGGGAGGGAAGAAGGGAGGGAGGGGATGGGGTTCTGTGACAAGGCTGGCTGGAAGCACAGAGCTGAGGGTTAGTGCCAGACATGTCTCAAGAGAAACCGGGGCACATTTGCAATCACCCCGAGTTCAAAAGGGTAATTTATTCACAGTCTGTGGTTAAAGTAGGGGCTGCTCAGAATGCCAGTGGGATTGTGCCGGGAAGCGGGAGTAGTGGAGACACATTATTTTCATTCTTTCTCCCTCTCTCTCCCTTGCTTTTTTTTTTTTTTTCCCCCTCTCATCGTCCTCTTCGTCGCTCGTTGTTGTTTCTGCGAGCCCTGTGTGGCGTCTTTTAACACACGCCGGCGAGCATATTTCACTTTTACACTCATCCGCATTGACGTCCCAGCGCTGATTGAATTTTGAGGCGCTGCGGCGTCTGCCATTATCATCCTCATCGTCTTGAGTGGTTTATCTCTGGCCCCGGCTCAGCGGGGGGAGAAGGAGGGGAGGGGCAGGGCAGGGGTGGGCTGGGGCCGGGGGGGTGGGGGGGTTTCAGGACCGTTCATGTGTTTTTTATTATTTGCGTCGAATAGATAGGGAAGCATTGGCCTTAACCTGGATGTTTGAGATTGCGGTTGGGGGGTTTTATGTTGGTGGAGCGGCTTTTTTTTTTTTTTTTTTTTTCTTTCGCGCAAGCTCCTCCAGACAAATCGGCCTGATTATGATTCAACATCCCGTTTTCTCGCCGGCGCCGTCTCTCCACCACCTCGTCTCAATCAGCCGACGACGAGGCTTCGGCATTAACTGCACCTGCCAGGTTGAGTTAGGATCACAGGGTGTCATGGCTGCCCAGAGACCTCACGCCGCCTCGCCAGAATCAGCAGAGAATTATTCCACCACATGTCAGTTTTACTGTGTCGTTATCACCGAAAGCCACCGGCAGACACTTACAATACACTGCCTACTGTGGTGGTGTGGTGGGGTTAATTTGAGGTCTGGAGAAATCTCTCCCTCCTCCTCCAGTCAGTTCAATACTCGGTCGTGTGCATTCATTGCCAGAGCGGGAAATTGTCTTTCCCGCTGTGTATCGTTGTAGCCAGGTTGTTATGTATGCTCTGCTGCAGAGGCGGCGGTGTTGACGTGAGGCTGAGCTGCTGCCACAGCGTCTTGATTTGAGGTGAAACCTCGGTGTTGCTCCCGTGTCCCTGGTGTAACACTATCAACCCTTACCTTCTCCCCACCTTTCACTCTTCTGTTTTTCCTCCACTGTCTCTGTATTCTTGTATCTTTTCTTCCACCCCTCCCTTCCCTGGTGGTTGATGGAGTGATTTTGAAGGCGCATGCAGGTTGGGGAGCAGACGACGCGGGGCTGTGCTAATTGAGCCTTCTTTGTGCCTGGTCACTGCAGTGTGCCGAGGCGAGGAGGCCCGGGAGTGAATCCAAGCAGCACTCAGGAGCCACACTGGATCGATAAAGCGGGAACTTAACAAAACAGAGACATGCCGAGTGCCCAGATCAGGGTCATTATTGTCTCTGGCGAGCCGCACTTCCACCAGGGACTGATCAATGAGAGAATATGGATCAAGATAAACATTCTCACCTCCCCTTTCTCTCTCCTTTTTTGCCTCGGCTCTTAGAGCATCTCATTCAAAGGCTGAAAGCGCGGCTGTGTCGTGATGTTCATATGACGTCTGCGACATTTGAAGTGCACATGCTTGATGGCTCTCTTCCCTGCGCCTTATTAGGAAGAGTAGTCATCAGGCTGTGACACCCGTGTTACTTTGTTTTAAAGGAAGTTCTTGAAGCTCATTGTTCTCTTTTTTTAAAAGGGATGTTTGGTGAGATTCACGTATTACCATATTTTTATTATCATATTTTGGAAAGCAGCATATAAATCAATACCCAAAACCCAACTTAAACATAAAAACACATTGGTAGCTCAGTTGGTGGACCATTCAGCCCATGTACAGAGGCTGTGTCATCGCTGCTGCAGCCCAGGGTTTGAATCTAACCTGTAGCGCTTTGCTGCATGCCAGTCCTCCGCTCTCTCATTCCCATTTTATCTGTCCTCTCTTATTGCTTTGCTTATCCTGTCGAATGAAACCATTTTAAAAGGACACAAAAGCCCATAGCGGTATATGCCGTTTATATTTCCATGTTTCAAACAAAATCAGAGCAGAACAGGTTGAGTCCAGATGTTTAAACGCGGACCAGAATTCTACCCATTTATGTTGGCTTTTTAGATTATTGTCCATAACCAAAACAAGGTCAGGCAACACTTTTCTGAAGCACGGTGGAGTTGGTGTCTTCCAGTCTTTGAGAATCCATTTTTGTTTTTTTTTGTTTTGTTTTTTTATGTCTGTAGCTCAAATCTTGCTGCCAGAACTGTCTGGTTGCATCTCCTCCTCCAATTTACAAGAGGGGCTGAGGTCACATTTGTGGTGCTGTTGAATGATACTGTCTTACACTGTCAGGTGTTTCTGTTATTTTGGCCACCTCATCAACATCAGTGAAGGCAGTAGGCTGAATAACAGGAACGTCCTCCTGTATAATGCAGAACAGGTGGGATTTATTGAAGGGCATGTTGTATTAGACCGGTTGTAGTAGTTCTAGTGAGGTGTGCATCATAAACTGCCAACAGCGTGTGATTTAATTAAATTTACAGGTTACAGTTGTACAGTTTAATCTGGTGGGTTTCTATGAAAATACAAAAGAAAAGCAAACACTGAGTTTGTTAAAAAAAAAAAAAAAAAAAAAAAAAAAGCTGTACCCATATCATCCATGTGTCCAGTGGTTCAAGGCTGTTTATGTGGTTTTTATTATGGAGGACAAACGCTGAAGACTCTCTTTTTCTACTTTACCTTGATAAGAACGTTCCAACTATTAAAATTCAAAAATAAACTCATGGTAAAAATATCATGCCACCCATTTATACTTGCCCTATCCATGATCAAACGTCTTAAAAAAAAAAAAAAAAAAAGCAGAAATGACTTCAATAACAGCTGTAACAATATATTAACCAAACCCCAATGGCATCCAAAAATTTAAAAAAGCACAATTTATTGAGCTACGTTGACGTCACGAGCAAAAAGAAAAAAAAAGAAAAACACGAGATCTGTGAGAGCGTCTCGACCCTTCAAAACGTGATGGTGTTTCATTTCAGCCGTGACTTTAAATTGGTGATGATGGTATCCTGCTGTTCCGGGTCCCTCCATTATTCACTTGGAAGGATAATAGTAATTGCTTAATGTGGTGTGAAAAAAAAATGGTAAATGGTTTCTGCACACGTAGGAAGGAAAGAATGTATGTGTCCAAAAAGCTCGTGTTGCGACGGACCGGCACCTGTCTACACGCAGCTGACAGGCTTACAGGGATTAGGGGGAAAAAAATGATCCAATATGTTATCATGAAGACCTCCTCTATTGTTTTATCTAAGTGGTGACTGAACACTTATTAACCGTGCAGGTAAAGTGAGCGGGGGCTCGCGGATGATTTGTTGCTGTTATTGTTGGAGGTAATCGGTTTAATAAACGCAGGTGCTGATGGGCTCATTAGGTGAGGAGTCTGCGGACCTTTTCTCCTGTCATTTATTAATTCCGTGTTTCTTCTTATTGCCACTTATTGGGGCTTGTTTGTTAAAGTAAAGTAAGGCGGTTACTCCAGTGGTCTTCTTGAACTAAAAAGTCTGTTATGTTAATCCAGATTTGCGCAGCTACGCCAATGTTTTTCTGACAGCATTATGCATTATTGGCCAAATTCACAGTTTGTTAGATTGAAATTTGCTCTCTTTTGCCTCTATGAGATCCAGTTTAGTTCATTTATGAGGGAAATCTGAAATCTCTGGAAAAGTGGATGTTTGTGAATTGGGTTATTATACAACAGTCTTCACGCTCCAACTTCAATGTCACAAAAATCTTACTGTCAGTGTTTGCAGAAATGGGTGAAAGGCCAAATTTGGATACACAAACGCGGATACGTGCCGCCTCGTCTCATGTCAAAGCATCTAATAGACCTGCTGATCCACTAGAGGTCAGCACGTGAAACGTACACGTGTATGAAGTGGCGGTAACAGCGGGGGACAATAATGACGCAAATCACACGCTCAGCAATTCAAATAGACTGAAAAGACCTCTTTCGGAGGAGGTTAGGGGACAAATGGGCGGGTTATTAATAGGACTTCCACCCAAGTGGCCACAATTCAAGTCCTGCATGAGGCAAACAACTAGTGGTGACTGTTTTGAGGAATGATTTATTTTATGTAAGACCATCTTTTCCTAAACTTAATCAAGTAATTTTGGTTCCATTATTAAAAAAATGGAAGCAGACGTGGCTCATTTGTTAATAGTCAGTGACCACCAACGAAACCACGTCGTATTCACAGATAGGCGACGCCAGACGCTTGGTGGACGTACATTGTACAGCACGTACCCTATACTATATACACTCCAGTGAAACACCTGAAAAACGAATCAGATTAAAGGAGCACTATGTAGTTTAAGGGAAGACATTTTAAAGTGAAAGATCTGATTTTTTAATGCCTAAACAATCTAAATAAACAAAGCCTTGTCTTGTTTTCATGACTGAATAAACAAACTGACCTTAAAGGACAACATGGTTTCATGCTGTTTTACTTTGTTTATATTTGGCGGACCCTGCCACCTTTCTAGCTTCAAACAATGTTCTGGGGACCTTATTTTCTTCAGTATGTTTATTCACTTATGGGAAATATATATATATATTTCTAAGTATTATTACCTCAATATTTTAAATATTAGAATTCTGATTTTTAATTTCTTCTCCAAAACTGCATAGTGCCCCTTTAAACAACTGTGTGTCAAATTACTTGTAAAACAATGAGACAAATGCCCATTTAAATCGGTTGCGTTCCCCTGTAATCTGGGGCTGCAATTTATGAATACTGTCATCATCGACTACTGAAGTGGAAATAGAAAGAAAAGAAAAAACATGCCCAGGTGATATTGTTTTTAAAAAAAGCTTGTTTTGTCAGGACAAAGCTCAGAAACCAAAAGGTTTTCGTCTTATTGTATAAAACCACAGGGGAGCTTTGCATGTGAGAGGCTTGTGTTTAATCAATAGTTAAAAACTGTTGCTCATGGATTTCCTGCCAGTTAAGTAATTGATTTAGCGACCAGTTGTTGTAGCTTTAATGTTTGAACCCTTCACACAGTGTAAAACTAAGAACTTAATTTAATTTGTTTCATTCAAATTTCTAGCAGAATTTGGTAAAACAAGAACATGACATGATCACAAACGAATCCACGGGAAGTTAACATATGTGAATATTAAATTATGGCCCGTAAACACCGTCTACATGTGGTCCTGCGCTCTATAAGCTAAGAGTAGGCGGCTGCCTGGTGCTGCAGCTCTCATCAGGCCTGTAAGGAGCCACGGATGACACTTGGTATTAAAATGTCAAATTGCCCTCCACTCAGACTAAAGTGATTTTAGTTGTGATTATGCACTATTTCCTCCCCCCCCCCCCACCAGTCAACAGCCGAAAAAAATAATCAAAAAATGTGCTAATTGGTCATGGGGATTGGTGGGAGACTTCAGTATTTTATGTCTTTGACTTCCAAATGAGTTTCGTAGAGGAGAGGCTGTCACTCTGCCATAGAGGTTTTTTGGGGAGGAGGAGGGGGAGGGGGAGGGGCGGCTGCTGGCGCGGGCTCAAATTGAAATGATGCACTGTTCCCCCTCACTGCGGCTCGAGCTCACAGTAATTAAATGCCTCATTGTTGCTTCTTGGGAATTTGTATTGAATATTTCATCCAGCGTAATGATTATTTGGGTGTGGGTGGGACGTGGATGTAATCACCTTGGCTGGCTCTTTGATGAAATACTTTGTTTGGTGGTTGTGCTTTATAGCCGTTTTAAGCGCCCTTCTGGGTTTTTACTTAACTTAACGTCGGCGCTATTTCAACCCGCTGTTACCCAGCACCGCTCGGAACGTTATTGATTATTTACTTCCAAATGTGCCTGTAATTTCTGAGTCTAGGTTTGTTTTTTGTTTTTCTACATGGCATGACAATGGCACAACCTTGAAAAAAACCTGCAAATTAAATAACGTGTCCTTCACTTTCTGTCTCCCGCAGAGGACGCCGGTCAACAACGGCGAAGCTTTCCGGTGGTTCTTTTAGACGGGCGAGGCACGGCCGCCCCATCCAGCAGCAGGAGGGCAGGTGGGACTGTTGACTCTCTGCCAGGAGCACTTGACGGGTTCACAGAACCCAACACGCCCCGACACATTTGTGGAGGACGAGAGAAGAAAAGTGGACAGACAAAAAGATAAAATGAAAAACATAATGGTGTTGTTTTAACTCTGTAATTTCCTTTTCTGTGTAATTATTGTACCTTTTGACAGTATCATAATGTATATTTTTGGTGTCTATGAATGTGTTTCCAGTGTTGTGGCTGTAGGTTTTGCAGCCAATCCTATGTAAAGGACTCAAACAGACAATCATACAATCATAATGAATCCGTCACACAGAAGAGGCCACAAGGATTGATAAAAACAAACACGACACACTTTACCCCGGAGCAATAATCTGTTCTGTTGATTATTCTTCAATCGCTCATTTCCGTTGACTCTTGAATTATGTCACCAAAAACTGAAATCATCCTCTAGCGTTTTTTTTTTTTCTCCCTCGCTTCATCTGCAAACCACACTTTTGAATGCCGCGCCGACGTTAAGGTGCGAGGCGTCTCGTTGGGAATGATGACACGAAGGACGGCAGCAGGGCTTCTATGACGGGCTTGTTGTTCGTCACTGGAGCAGACTCACTGGGGGAACAGGGCACATTGTCTTGTGCGGTTGAGTCACACTTCTTTAAAATCTAATTGGCCGTCATTTGATTGTGACAGCGCCAGACGTTTATGAGTCAGCCGGCTGTCTGGAGGTCATATTCACAAAGATGATTGAAGTACATGGGGTTTTTTTTGTTTGTTTTTTTTTAACAAAACCATCAAACCTTTTTTTTGTGGTTGTTGTTTTTCTCTTTTTCCGTTTGGATCACTAAAGGTTGTAACTGTCTAAAAGGTAGAGAGTAATGCCAGTAAAGGAACTGTATGTTATGTTGAAAACATTCAAATTTAGAATTACTTACACTATACATATTTGACATATCAGATGTTGTTCTGGAGCGAAGGGATGACAGTCTGGACCGAACGACACTCCTTTTCTCTCCTGCAAAGTAACGTTAACACATTCCAAAAACAAAAATTATTCAATAAGTTACTCATTGTCTTAAACCCTATTGTTGCATGTGTAAATGTGTTTTGGTTTTAAAGATTACTAAGAATTTGTATATTGTTGTTGTGATGCTTTTATGTGTTAAAATAAAAAAAGAAAAAAATGACTTCAGTAAAAAGACATCTCGACGGTGAATGTTTGATGTGGACGAATCACCAGAGACAGGAAAATAAGTCCCAACGGTGTTTGAACAACAAAAAAAAGGAAAAATCAGTGATCAATTAAGATCACCTGATAAAAAACGATTTTCCCTTCTCTCTCTCTCTCTCTCTCTCTCTCTCTCTCACTCTCTCTCCCGCAAAGCATCAACTGAAATAACAACCAGGAGGAGACGGGAGGAATATAACAGCATTGGTTGCCTCCCCAGTCACGTATTCCCTTGAATACTAAAATGTTGCACGGAGAAGAGTGGTTCCCAGAGGCAGCAGACTTTAAAGGACTAGTGAAATCCCATGTGGTTTGTCATGCTGGAATGCACTTGGGGGAGCACAGGGAGATGGGGTGGTGTGGGGTGGGAGGGGAGGGGAGGGGAAGAGGGGAGCAAGGGAAGGGAGGATGGGGGGGTTTGGGGGGGGGTGAAGCGAGACAGGTTCCTGAGATAGCTTGAGCGACTGAGTTATATGGGGGGGGGGGGGGGCAGAGGCACATTTGGGCGCCGTTGCCGAGGTGGGGAGGGGCGTCAGTGCTGAGGGGAACGAGCAGAGAAGGAGGAAATCATCCGGGACCGACTTCTCCCCTGACTGAGCACGCTTGCCATCACCCAAATTGAGCCGCTGACTGGTTAGGGCCAGCCAGGAAGATGACTTGAAGTGCTCTGTAGTGGCGGCGTTCGCGGCGATGTGGCGTCTGAGGCGCCCAATCCCCCCCCCCTCGCTGGTCATCAGAGGTTGATAACGTGCATCAGGGCGCACTGGCTCGCTCACTCCCTGGCCTGTGAGATTAAATAACATCAGAGACAGCTTTCTTTAATCCCCCCCCCCCCACCACCTCCCACCCTGTGCTCTGGAACTGGGATTTAAAGTCCTCAGGCCCCAGTGATGTTTAGTTTCCTGCTTCAGACAGGCAGAGACGGAGGATGAGGATGTAGCACGGCCATATTAACATGTTATGTATATGACACATCCTCCGTCCACATGGGTCTAAAGGTTGAAGCCAGTGTGTTTGGAACAATGACTGTCACACTAATTAATTCCTAACCCATTCCGTCATGTGTTCACACGGAGTACGCAGAGCTTTAGAATCTGAAAATCAAATGCAATGCAGACATGCCTTAAACCTGCATTCAGTCATTATGGCAGGGGTGTCAAACTGATCCAGTAAAGGGCCATGTGGCTGCAGGTTTTCATTCCAACCAAGCAAGAACACGCCTGATTTGGATCAGCCAACCAATCAGCCAACCAAGCAAGAACACACCTGATTTGGATCAGGCGTGTTCTTGCTTGGTTGGAATGAAAACCTGCAGCCACATGGCCCTTTACTGGATCCGTTTGACACCCCTGCATTATGGTCAGCAGGGGAAGAGACGGTCCTGGTTTGAAAAAAGTCTGATGTATGTCAGTTCAGTAAACAGTTTTCTAATTAGTTCATTGTCCCAGTTGCTAGTTTCAAGTCTTCTTCAATACAGCGTGATGTTCATTTTGCAAGTTACGGTCCCATTTAGAGGAAAATAGACGTGGGCATGACTACCTTGCGAATGACAAGTCGCTACCATGGCCATTCCACCATAAAGCGTTCAACAAAAAATACCACCACTTCAACAAACAACAGCAAAAGATCGAAAATCAGTTAGTCACAAAGTTTTGTGTCTAAAATATGTCCAGTAAGTGGGTAAACCATCTTCGCAAGTAAATGAATCAAACATCTTTGGCAATGTGATCCGTTTTCTGCAGTTCATTTTTTCCACGATGAGTGACCACTCTTCTCATCAATAAAGGATCTCTGAAAGATCTCGCCACCAGTCACCTTCGAACGTGTTTTATTAGGTATGGAGCTATAATGCTATGAGCTAACTTAGCATAATTTAGCAAGGACGAGGAAACAGCAAACCTTGCCCCAAAGTTCAAAATCAATCCTACAAGCCATTCTAAAGATGACCACAAAACAACCTCATGGTAACAACAAGACACCAGTAACTGACTGCATCCGATGCTAGTCGCCAAGAAAATATTACACTTCCCTTCCCCATAAAACTGAAGTTGAAACTGTTTGTCTGCAGAAATAAACAAGATACAAGGTGTTGAGCTTTACAGGTGATGGTGGGTGTACTTTTTTTAACTGTAGTGAGAGACTGGTACACTTTCTGACTCTGTGACATGATTACGCTATGCTAGGCTAATCACTATTATGAGGGTGGTACCATTTCAAACAAAAAAAAAATATTGTTTTGTGAAATACGTTCTATTAAAATGTCATATTTATATTATAAGGCGACCATCCGAATGTGAGCGATATGTTTTTGGTCTTAAATAATACAAAGTTACAGCATCACCCTCCATTTTTAGTGGAAACATGTTTAAAATATGAGAGAGATCCAGCAGATCCTGCTGCAGGTGTCAGCGCAGTTCATGCTCTGCATTGAGATGTATTTTGGAGGGTGTCATTCAGACATCTGACAGCAGCAGGGTGCAAACCTCACACAATCATAGCTCACTGTTATGCGTTCATTTCTGTCACCAAAAGAAAGAAATTGTTCCCTCACTCTTGAAAAGCATTACAAGACTTTGACTTTGACCCATCATCGTCATGAAAAGAGGTATTTGAGAGGACAAAAGCGTCAGGTTTATATTCACTCACTGTGCTTAAAAGGATCCAACCTGGGTCTCATTGTCGTGGCTTGGGTTGTCATTTCTATCGGTTACAATAACATTTTGTTCACCAAGTTAACCTCTGAAACACCTCCACGGCTAAATCAGACAGGTTGAAGAACATGATCAGACACAAATAATCCCTCACTGCACAGGAAAACCACGTGTATCAAAAAACTACAACAAGCACTGTAGGACAAAGTTGAAGCACAAAGACGATCTGTAAACTGTGGCGGATGTTGGCTCACTGTTGTGTGTCTGATCATTTTGCTGCTCGTGTCTCTTGCCTTGTTTTACTTTGCTCTCATTCATATCTCATCAGTTGATTGCGGAATTGCTGACTGGAGGTGTTAATTGAACAGGATCCAGTAAACCAGAATTATGTTTCAGAGAGTTACTGTTGGTGTTTTTTGATCTGGACCCCATTTTCCATGTTTTTGATCCTCCACGCCATTCATCGCCATTGGTTGTATGTCCACCACGATGTCACCTTGAGAGGATTTCTGCAAATTTGGCTCAAAACATCCACTTGGACTCAAGCATGAACTGATTAAATCTGGTGGTCAAAGGTCACTGTGACACCCCCCAAAACAAATATCTGTCCGTAACTCAAGACTTCATACGGTAGCTACAGCAACATTTTACACAAATATCTGATTGGATAAAAATAATGAAGCGATGGCATCTAATATCCAAAAAGTCAAAGGCCAACTTCACTGTGACATCATCACTTTATGTGAAAAACATTATTCGATACCATCGCTCAGGGACCGCAGTCTGACTGCTGCATGTAGGCAAACAACCAGGAGGCAGCGATTCTAATTGCATCTAATTAATTTTTTTAGACTGGTCCTAGATTGATACTGGCAATTGTGCATCGTATGTCCAATTAAGCACTAATTAGATTGTTATTGTCAGTGTTTGACAACATGATGGAAAGGATCCTACAGCGACAGACCTTCATGTTAAAGAGTAAGACCCCTTTCATATCGCGCCCACCAAGGCCACCAGACTCCAATTTGCAGAAACAAAGTAAAACACGAGTAAAACTCACCAAAACCATCTTGGTTCGTCTTTCAACTCTTCCGACAATCACTTACCGCTTTGCCGTGAGGAAACAGTGTCTAGGGCCAGAATGTTTTCACATCTAATGAGGTGGATTATGGGATTTATTTGACCAAACTAGAATTGGAACAGTGGAAAGATTAACAAAGACGATTTTGGTGAGCTTTACTTTCTGTCTGTCCTGTGAAATGAAGCGTGTTGTCAGAGGAAGCGCTGTCATTCGTCTGTCCAAATATCGGTCTAATATTCACTCGCTTTTTAGCTCCATTTTGATCACAACCAACTCCATGTAAGATCTTTAGCTTGTTAGATTGTCGACTTTATTTACTAGTACTACTACTGTTTATAATACTAGTAAGTAAAGCGCTCCAAATGTTGTGCTGGGAAGACCTGGTAAGCCTGAGACCGAGAGGGTGGAGAGAACCAACTAAACCCTACAATTTGTCAGAGGAAGGAAAATAATGGCCTAAAAATATCCACGCTAAGCAATTTTCACATCATGCAGAGATTCAACACACTTTAGTCATTAACTTGATGAATTCATTTTTGTTTTTTTCACGCCACTGAAAGTGTCAGCACTGCTCTCAGCGCTCTAAAACGAGAGGTGGAACGTGCATCCTCAAATTCTTCCAGTAAACACCAATAAACCTCTTCTTGACCCGTACTGGTGAGCGATGACGTAATCCTGTTTAAACTATTGTTCGGCAAATAACATTGCACAAGTTTTTAACAAATGCTGAAATAGGACTTTTTCAAACCGTGAACTCAGTTTGAACCCGACGCGCAAACGCGCACATAAACACTGAAATCTAGCGCAGCATCGGCGGAGATAACATCGCTCGATCGACTGGAGAGCAGAAAGCTGAAATGACATTCAGGCAAACTAATCATTAATTAGGTCTGTATGCCGTCGCGTCGTCACCAGAAATGTGTCGCCAGGACTGCAGTCTGAAACTGACACAACAAAGATCCCATCGGAGCTGGATGATTTCGACGCTCCAGCAGGAAACACAAATATCCTTGCTTCAAAATGACCCGTCTACCAGACTACGAGCGCTCGAAAAAACGTCAGCCGTCCCTCAAATAAACAGCTAGATGAATGCGTGTAGCGCTGATGCCAGTCGTGCCACCGGGTGCCAGGGGTTAGTGGGCCAATCAGATGTGCTTACCCTCTCTGTGTCCTCCACAGAAATGCAGAGTCTCTGTGATAATCCCTTTAGGGATTTTGACTGCAAATGCTCCCTCACTCTACTGGCATACTTCTTGGCACCGAAGCGGAGGAAAAAAATCCGCGCACCTTCCTGCGAGGAGGTGCCGAGGAAGGACGTGTTCTATTGTAAAATTAACGCCGTGCTGCAGGAGCATGGAACAACAGGAGCGAAATGTCCTCTGATTAACCTGCCACTTTAATTGAAAAATGTTCGTATTTTACGGTTGACGTCATTTTTAAAAGTGTCAAAATTGGTAAAGATGTTTATGTAATAAAACCAAATTTCTCTTTTCAGTCTCCAGCTGTATATTTGTGGATTTCGCAGCACACATACTTACATACCCTTAGACGACGCAAACAACACTTTCCCACACTGAGTCACTTGCACACACACACATGCACACACACACACACACACACACACACACACACACACAGAGGACAGAGTATGAGACCGAGAGAGAACGACACGTATAGAGCCTCCCCCTCCTCCTCCCCCCACCTCCTCTCCCTTGTCTTTCATTATTTATTTACTGTCTGCAGTTTTTCCATCGCACGCATATTGATGCAGAGAAAGCAGGGTGTGAGTGCGTGTCAGAATCATTTCCTGACGAGGGAGACAAGGTGGAAGTAATCAGCAGAGCGCTGATGCAATATGACAGCCCCTAGAACCGCTGGTACACAGTTAAGAGCAGGAGGGAGAAGAAAAACATCTCTCCACTGAAGGAAGCGGCAAGATTTGCACAAACGACATTTTGGTAGAGAAAGTAGATTTGCAAAGTTCTGAAAGTTTGGGGGGGAAAGAAAAATCGGATTCCGGCGCTGTTTTGTCTGAAATCTGTAATAAGATGCGGTCATCCAACAAGCTGCATTTAGCCGTCCATTTGTGTAGAAAATGTCTGTGCTTCCGCCTCAGCTCAATTCTCCTGTTGGAGTTTAAGTCATTTGGAATACACGCGTTGAATAAGAGCTGGTTTCTACAGTCGTGACCAAAGTCCAGAAATTGCACAGAATGCAGCAACGATAAAAGTGGACATCTTCGTTTTTTTTTTTTGTTTTTTTTTTTCCTGAGGACATCCAGTCCGCTAAGGTTGGACTCCTTCATGCATAACCATAAGAAACCTGTTTTATGTCAGTCCGGGCAGTATGGAAGGCAGGACACGGACTAACGGTGTCTGCAGAGAAGCCGGCGAGGCACCTGGCTGACATGATCTTTCTCCACTAATCTTGTCTGACTGTTCCCCTCTCCTCTCTCTCTCTCTCTCTCTGCGAGGCAGGTGTAGATTGATTAGTTATCCTGCAGCCATCACGCGGCGCGGCGAGACGGCTGAGCGTGCCTGCTCACACCTGTGCATATTTCCCTCGCACATCTGCACATCGCCATCTAATACATTTCTATCTCTGGCTCTGTCGTCACCTTTTCTCACGTACGTACGAACACCTTCAACCTGTCTCGCTCACGCAGGCAGTACAGTACAGCCCAGGTATGTACAGACGCCAGCTGCTCATCCTGACAGGCGCAGCCGTCCTGGGTGCTGATGAATAGTGGAAGACGATGCATTTAGGGCGTCCCTGCCTCCTCTCTTCACATGCTGACCCCGGAGAGCCACGCGCTCAAACGCACACACAGCAAACACATTCAAACACGTAGGGAGAGGTGTAAGCACGCTGATTGATTGATTGGGGCGGTAGGTTTCATGACGGCTGGCAACACTTCTTCACATCATGTCAGCGCCCCTGGCAGCAAGAGTCTCAGAGCGATCTCAGAGGAATTAGGTAATCAAAGTCAGCGGGACTGGATTCCAGGGTCGTGCCCATGCAGCAGTCGGAACAGATTTGAAATAACTGAAAAGGTGCCTTTTTTTATCCAAGTTTATCTTCTAAAGATTATACAATTAATTTGTACTGGGTTATTTTTGTGTAAATAACAAGAAAACTGTTTTGGTAGCCTCTTTTTGAATGTTATTTATAAACTTGGCTCATCATCCCCATATTCAGTTTAGGAAAGAGACTAAGTACGTTCACTAAAGTGCTGTAATTTACTATATTTTTGAGAAATTAGTACTTACTCCAAACTCCAAACTGGCCCATGTTTACATCAACATTATGCAAGAACTGGTATTTTTTGGTGATGTGTCGCCCTTACTGTTTCGGACTCTAATGCACTTTTACACCTCTAATGAAATATGGACAACTGTATGTTAACATGTGATTGTTATGATGACATCACTTATGATCACAAATTATAGAAAGATTATTCATATTATTTACTAGTTCAACAGCAACAAGTCACACTCACCACCAAGCTCTTACCAATGACTAAAAGCCTGTCTGAGATATCCTGCCTGGTCGCTCTCTCTTTTTCTCGTCTTAGCTTCCTCCATTAGCGTCCTCTTCCACCTCACCTCTATCATCACGTCTGTAGAAGCTACCAAGTCCGGTTCTGCTGCCCTCTCCTGGCTCCGGTTCTGGTGCCCCCTATTCAGGGGCCAATCCCACCAGCATTCCCAAATCAAGTCTCCCACATGATTTGTCTCATAATGAGACTGTGCATTTAAAGAGAGAAATTAGTGAAATTACTAGTATTGGCAGGTCTGTTACTAGCTTATGGCAGCTAGTGATAACAGCAGTTACTTTACGCTCCATGTAAAGCTTTCTATCCATCTGGACACTCCTTAAATCCGCTCTACCAATTAAAAGCCGGCGTGACGTCAAAATAATTATGAAGCTGTTTTTTAAATAGAAACGTTCTGGACTAGTAGACCAAAGAATTTGATTTTTGATATTTTGAATGCATTCACCTGCACCCACTTACGTACTTTTACTTAAGCACTATTCTGACTCCTTGACGGATAACGGAGTATTTTTCACGGAGGTGAAGTTCAAGCCATTGCCAAGGAGTTGCATTGAGTTTTTCAGTGTGTATTCTGTGGCAGCTTTCCATCACTGGTAGCGTATTACATCAACCAGCAGAATTTGGTTTGCCAAAGCCGCGGGGGGGTGCAACGATAAGGAAGAAGCAAACAGGAGTCTGGCGGAACCTATGGTGTCACAAGCGTGTTGAGGGTACTGTTAAAGGGAGGAGACAAAAGTTTCCCACTCCAGGTTCAAGTAAAGCTTAACAAAATCTTCCCTATGTCCAATCTGTTGCACCATCTCGAGCCTAGAAGCAAGAGGGAAGCAAGACAGAAACCCCCCTGCTGTCTCTCCAGCGTTCTGTGTTTTGCGCGCTAACCTCCGCGTACGACTCCTGTGCCGTTTAGGGATGTCACACTTCCTGGATTGGAGGAAAAGGCGATTCCAGGAAGCAATTACACTTCCGTCAAACATATTAGGCAAAGCAAATGAATAGTGTATAAGCCTCAAAGTGGCTTGAATCCATTTATTCATCCCCTCGGTGAAAGGGGAAGAAAGGGGTGGAGCCTGCCTTTCACCGCAGTTCCACAACGGCAAACGCATTCAGAACAACTTTAAAATGATCCATCACGAGTTTGATCTTTGAGAGCTCCTGCGTTGTCTTGCAGCCACAGAAGAGAAAATTATCCTAATGCACAAGGTTTTAGTTTTTGTCCCAGTTAACGGAGAAAGCGGCAGTGTGGCAAAATGTCATATTTACATTAGTCAAATGTCAAAATATGGTGCAAACTAAAGTGTGCAGGATTCATTCAATCTCCTGTCAAAGCTGTTCTGCCTGCGCTTCAGAATTTCTAATCATCCTTCTTTACAGTCTCATTCAACATTTCCTTTCTTTGCCCGATGCATTTCTCCCCACTCATCTAACCGCCACAACGACCCCGTCGGCCAAATAGATTAGTTACGTAAAATAAACTCCAGATTCTTAATTTTAATAGGCCGACTGAGTGCGGCTGCGTTGTGCATGATACGATGTAAAAAGGCGATAGAAAACCGATGAACAAGCGTGTCATCAAGATAAAAGGAAATTACCTCCGTACTGTATCTCTGAAGAGGCTTTCATTCACTTATCTCTCAAGGTACTGTATCACTCATCCTTCAATTTATTCACCTGTCCTTTCATCCATGCATCGACCCTTCTATTCATCATCCGTCTATCCATCTATCAGCCGCAGCATTAACCCACCCATACATCCACCCACCAAGTCTCGCCAAGTGATTCACTGAAGCCATTATACTTCCTCCCATGGAAACAAAAACGGCACTTTGTTGACCGAAGACTCGCGGCGCAAGATAAAACTGCGGCGCCAACGCCAGCGATGCAGTGATGGAGCTGAAACAACGCGGGGAAGAGGAGACGGAGGAGTGAGGGAGGAAGGACAGGGAGGGTCCAAGTGTCAGGTCCCATTGGGGTCAGAGGATGGCGGCTACATTTACCAAAGCAAACAGCCCAGAGGAGCAGAGTACTTCACCTGTCGCTGTGGATTACTCCATTATCACATCCACCAGTCCCACGGTGTCCCGTTCCAACCACTCACTATTCAAAATTCATACAACACGCTATAAAATGTTAAACCGCAGCCGGGCTCACATTTTAAAAGAGGCGTTGAGACTGTCGGTGAGAAGAGTTTGCCGCTTTAATTTGTTGCGTGTGAGACGGCTATAAACAAAGGAGGTGAATTTTGGGTCACCTGGAACAATAGAAGTAGTAACACAGTACGTTAAATACGGTGTAGAAACCGTATTGTCCTATTTTTCTGTAATATTTCTGAGTGAGCGGCAGAAAGGCATGGCTTTAACATGACACATATACAGATACATATATAGATACTGTGATACAAATCCAAGCATGTTACAACAGCCTACCAGGCAAAAATGTCAATATTAGATGATTTGGGTCAGTGGTAATTCACAGTGTCAAAAGAAAAGATTAAATGTACTCATGTAGAATTTATGTAGACAAAAGCAGTAGACAAAAAGAAAACAAGCAAAAAAAATAATCATTTATTGAAACACATTTATTTTCACTGGTAAAATACTTAAGAATGACAATGATATGAAACTTACATGCAGCCCAGCGTCCAGGATAAGAAATGGTGGCAGTCAGTGTTTTTGCAAACCACAGATGTGTTCGCATTTTTTTTTATTTTGTTGGCTGTGTACCATACCGACACATCTACAATCACGTTCACACTGTACGATTAGAACCAGTGACACCACTGGACAATTTCAAGAAAGATCTCGTGACAATTTCCAGCCTTGTTTGTAGCAACAAAAAATGCCAAGATATGATGTTTTCCTGACCCTGGCAAGAGTTAGTTTGACAGAAGCGTCCTCTAACCAGTTTCAAGCTGGTGGTTTCTTCCCATCAACATTCTACAAGTCTCAAATGACTTCCCATTATTGATTTAATTACCTGCCATTCGTAACTGCAGGTCAATTAAGGGTCACCAATCTGGCGGGCGGTAAGTTCAGGCGGTAAAGAGGGTCGTCAGGAGGTTGCTGGTTCTATTCCCTGCATGTCAAAGTATCCCAGACAGGATGCTGAACCCCAAATTGCTCCGTCAGTGTATGAATGTGTAAATGTGACAAGCGTTGTAAAGCGCTCTGAGCGGTCAGTAGGCTGGATAAGTGCTGTAGAAAAGCGAGTCAATTTACCATTCAGTCCATTTATCTAGTGCTGCTAAGTGGGCATTTTAAGGTAGCGTTTATATTGTTACTTAATATAAATACTAACTCAGTTCCTTAAACATGTTATTCGAAAAATAAAAGTAGAAATGTATTTATCATTTAATCATATTGTTTTGAAAAGGTGCTAAATTGACATGCTATTTCAAGCCTGGCTACAGTCTAGCGGCCATTTCAGAAATGAGAATAAAGATCACACTTCCCCCGTCTATAACTTGCAGTACAAACAGACATTACTGAAGCAAGACTGTTTATACTGCTAGTAGGTCCAACACCTTCCAGAGGAACAGAGTGGAAAAGAAACTGCAGGGACCGGGAGAAACAAGAAGAGGATTTTGAGGGATGAAAGCGCCCCTCTGGTGCGACTCACATTTGAACTGGAAGAAACTGGGAAACTGCCCGAATCGAGGGCACTGAGCACTCAAAGAGCACAGGTACATTTATTTACTTACTGCCACACATCACGTAATGATCCTGAGCAGACTGGTGATCAAATTAGAGGGAGTTTTGAAATTGATCAACCAATCGTTTAGTCAATAAAACACCAGAAAAAAGTAAATACATAATTCCCCAAAACAATGACTTCTTTTATAACTGTGTTTTTTTTATTTCCAGGACATTTACTTCTTCTGTAAAATAAATGGATGAATAAATAATAAATGTTCTCCTAGAAAAAAAATTATCTTTTCACATTTTCACAGATGGAAAAAAAAATTCTTAGAAAGATAACTCTAGCAAACATTCTTTTTTTTTTTAAAACACCAGCTCAAGTTATATTATATTTCCTGTCGACTGATTAATCCATTACCCAATTAATCAGTTCAGCTCTCCATAGCTGGAGCTGAATTGCATGAATGGTAACATTTGTATTTAACATGACAGTGTGTTGTAATATAAAAAGAAGTTCTTTCTGTCTTTTCGCAGTTGATTCTGGACTGCAGCCCTGGTGGAGGTGGACTTAGCTGCACTGTACTTTTACCCTGCAGCAATACTGAATGCCAAGGCGCGCATAATACCGCTGTGGTTTAGCTAGGCAGCAGATAGAACATGGGAAATGGCACAAAAGACATATCCAGGGTAAAGAGCCATCCCTGGAGATAAGAGTGACACCAAGGAGTCCCTCTTCTCCTTCTCAGCAGCGTGATTAATAACCCCGGTGCCCCATAATCTCTCCATCATCTATCTATGTAAATGCCCCCGGACCTGCAGCGCCAACACGCTTTGACTGATGGCTGTTCCACAGCACTGGGCCTGCTGTGCATGTGTGTGTGTGTGTGTGTGTGAGAGAGAGAGAGAGACAGAGAGATGGAATTAGAGAGAGTGCGAGTGAATGAGTGAGTGTGTGCACATTTTTGCATATGTGCAGGCGTTGTGTGTGTGTGTTTGTGTGCGCGTTACGGCTTTTGTGGATGGAATGGAAGCGATGACAAAAATCCCATGGTCCCTCCACCTCGTCACAGTCAGTATGGCCTCGCAGTAACACACAAACACACACACACTTACTGTTTTTGTCTGTTACACACACCACCAGTACACACATTGGCAAAGGATGGCGCGGCACACAAGAACAAGTCACAGGGGAGGTTATAATTTACTCACAAGAACGCGAGACAAGAGACAAAATTAGATTTGGCCAAATAGTTTAATACATTTATCCCCTTAGCCCCTCTTTTTTCATCCATGGCAGTTTCAATAAATAGGGTGAATGGGATTAATTAGGCATTCTAAAACGCAGATTTAAGTATTACATCAATAATTAATGCTTGTATGTTTTTTTCTCATTCTCTGAAGAATGTCTCTGGTTCATTTTAGGAGGGATTTCAGGACTGGGAGTGTGAATGCCGGCTACGTCCCAATGTTCGTCTCATGTATCGGCATCAGGCAACCAGAATATAACCGGACACAAACATGAAGAAAAAAACAAAACAAAACATCTCTCTTGAGTCTATGTTATGTCATTATGTATCCCAATGGTGCTTTCGGTTAGGGTTAGGGATAGTAATCATTTTGTTATTTTGTTTCGAAACAAGCTAATTCCAAAGATGAACAATACTGTAAATGGGGTGCAAAATCATTCTGCGAAGTTCAATATACTGAAGCTACTCAACGAAGCAAGAAGTTTCCACAACTGCATTTTAAACTGTCACAAGTACTGCTGCCCATATACCGGTATCTGTAATGTATGGTCAACACTATTGTGACAAAACATGAACACCTTTAAGAATATTGACTGAACAACAGCTCCTCACAGATTTAATGCTGATGTTCATTTAATGGCTCTTCCGTTTTACACAATAGTTACTGTTCAACTAATGACTCATAGAAATACACTTAAATGGGAAAAAAAACAAACATCTATTGCTGTTCTGAAGTGAATTACAAAGCTGTTGAACAAGAGATTTTCCGCCTTACACTGAACACAATCGATGCCTTCGGTAAGCAGCTTGAACACGAGGGAAACACCTCTGTGATCCTTTGGGTTCTGCTGCGATTCAAATACAACTGGAAGACAGAGTTGGTGATTTTTCATCCGAAATGTGTTTCCTGAATGGTTGTGTGGCGTTCGGGGCGGGGGGATGGTGAGTGCTGATCTTGCTTTGTGTTTTTTTTTTAACCATGACATCCCTCAGGCAGTTTTGGGCACACAGACAGATAACATGAAAGTTATGAAAAGGTCAAGGAGTAACATTGTCTCAATGTGCAACTGACTCTGTCTGAAGACAGAAGGGAGAAAAATCAGAGGGGAAATGTGTCTCGGATGCAGCAGATTCAGATGCAATTCACCTTAAAATGATACACAAATAAAGACAGAATATACTACGCAATGTTTTACTTTCTAAATGAAATGTAAGCAGCAGCAGATTTGGTTCTCACTGTGCCCGTTTACATCACTGCTCTCCCATCGCAGGTGATATATTTTCCGTAGGATATCCTGTGGGTGATCCAAACATCATCGTTTGTGGGCCTCTTGTTATTGTCGACGAGAACCTAACAAATCTTGACCTAATTCTGGTTTATAGCCGAGGGTAAACCTGATCTGATTTGCTAATTATCAAGCCATCTCAATCTTGTAATTGATAATTACAGTTGACTGATTGTTGGATAATTACAATGCAGCCGAAATGGAAACAGACACATATTGATTAGTTGTTTGGAGCTCCCTCACACCATACCAACCAGTGGTTATTAGTAAATCTGAGGTTTTGCTTTAAAAAGTTGACTGAATAATATGACATATTTTCTTATCCAAACTCTTTTCTGTTGTTTTTTCTGCAACATGACAATTACTTGCACTATATGCCAGAAAGACAGATGCTTCAGTTACACAACACAACATTATGACATGAAAAGTTTATTGTCTGTTTAAGAGCCCCCCGATTACCCAGTTTCCTCTGATTGGTTAGCTCACACACGCCTGACCCAGCAATGCTAACAACAACAACAGCAATCAACTCGTAAATGCCAAACTAGTCACTAGGCATAAATGATGCATATGTGTATCATGGTGACAGTGTGATGTCACAAGGTAAAATAACTTAAGATGGGACTACTGACGAGGCGTTTCAGGAGTAGTGTTTTCTGTGGGAGAGCAGAGCTTCTGTTGGTGCAGATACTGACCTTTTTTAATTTTCAAGATCTTTTATGTGCAACACACGTATATCGTATGGTATGCCATCGTATGGCACGTATGGTTATACAAGTCAAGTACAGTAGTGTTTTCAACCCAAACTACAATGTTTACCGAAACTTAACCAGGTAGTTTTAGTGTCTAAACCCTAACCAACCAGCAACCATATGACAAAGGTCTGGTCCGGGTGAAGCTGTTACGCTGACATGCTGGTTTGGGAGAAACTGACTATTTGGTTGTTTTGGTAGGAGAATGCGTTGAGCAATCACAATTTAAAAAGTCATACCATGAAATGTTTCCACTTAAAACACAAGTTATAAAAGGATATTTTCAGGTTACATTATCATTAAATAGCGTGAAATGTTTTATAGCTACAAGTGATCACTTTATAGTGTTATTAAAAGAAAAGTTCCTGATCTGTTTTCGTTTTTCTGATGTGGCAGCACTACGCTGCTGTGATAGTCCTTGCTCCTCTCTCACTTTATATATTCATAGACTCTAGGTTAGACCAGAGGGGAAAGATTTGGTTGAAGTTTTTGTTTTGCTGAGGGAACAAACTTTATTAATTAAGACATTCAGCCTCCATGATTTTATTTTTTTTTTAACACAGCAGATCAGAGTGTAGCTTCTAGAGAGGTCTCTTTAAGATCAAAGTTAGAGACTTGTTTTGGCCTCACAGGAGATGAATTTAATCTCCACTAACAGCAGCAATTAAATTATTTATGCAACATTTACAGTTTATCAAATTACATATAGTGCACTGTTGAGTCACTAAGACACCTCCAGCAAATCAGAAAATCAGGACATTGTGTCACTTATGAAGGGAGAGCCAATCAACGCAGTTCCTCTGATGTCTTTGAGGATAAAAAAAAAACATGGATAAAAACCTCCGGAAGTGATCGTTTCCAAATCTTTCATTGGGACAAACTGACGTGATGATGATTGCCTTGATTTGAATGGGAGAGAAACTGAGTCACTCTGGTTTGCGTACGTGTTTGCAAGCTTTAATCGCAAAGTCTCACACGGGAGGAAGAGGCGAGGATAAATATCCACAAACCAACAACTTTCCCCAAAAGACTTTACTGACAGTATCCAGAGGATAGTCGGCACCAGGCCCACACTCCAAAGCACCTTTTTTTTTTTCTTTTTTTTTTTTCAGCGAGCCGCCCTCACACGGCTCTTCAGAGGGGGAGACGTGTTGTTAATAATTAAGGCTGTGGCTGGAGGCACAGGGAGGCTAAACTTCCTCTAACAAGTGGCTCTCTGACAGCGCAGACATATGGCTCTCGCTTCCCCATATTCTCCTCAGCCCTCCAGACTTGTGCATTTCACACACGTCCTAGGCGGGGGTGAGAAACCTCCATCCTGACTGCCAAAGAACAATAAATCAAATTCCTAATGGTCGGCAACAATCGGATAATTATGAGTGTGGCCGCGTGGCACGAAAGGGAATTTTCTCCTTCAAATCGAGTTAAGTATTTAGCCTGATTCCCTGCCATTGCTCAGAGCATTTGATATAAAGGGCCACACAGGTTTTTTTTTATTATTATTTTTTTTTTTATCTGAAATGGAACCCTTCAAATTGTAGGAATCTGAACAACATCAGTGAACTTTTCACACTCTGAAGAGATTAACAGCCAGTTGTTACATACAGACCACCTTCAAACGAAGGTGCCAACATTTTGTTTTCAGGTTAACTGTGTCATTTAAATTGTTTTTTAAGGACAATAATCCCATATTGTTTTTGTAATTTCAACAAATCCTCTGCAAAAAAGAAAAACAAAACAGTCAAGTCTTGCCTTTGCGTCCAAATCCCAATGTAGTTAATTTCTTTGTGCGGTGGACCTTCGCTGTTGTCCAAAAAAACTATTTAGAAACACATCAGTGAGCAACGGCCTGACACAGTTTGGCACGTTGCTTTATTACCGTGAACGAGGGCACTGTGGTTTCTCTAAGAGTCGATCTCACACGCACCCTGCTGCCACAAAAATTCACCAGAGCACTAAATGTGTATTATTCCGCAGCTGTAATTAGTCCCAAACAAATCATCTTATTTCGTCCTGTTGGAGTACGGCTCGCTAACGTTCGCTCAGTCGTTTCAGCAAACTATTTCTCACTGTTTAGAAGTGAGACGACGGATATTTGTGACTCACTTTCAAATATTTACGCGTACCTGCCAACATCTGCCACAGCGAGCACTGACAGATGGCCCCTGTGTATAACCGCACGCCACAGATTAAAAGAACTAATGCAGGGATGTGACACACAAAATGACTTCATATTCTGAGCTCACGGTGAAAAAAATAAAAATGACCTCACAGGAAACATCTTTAAGTGCAAACACTGTGAGAGGGTGAGCGTGTGTTTCGAGGAGCTGTCGTTGCCAGGTAGACGTTCAAAAAGGAAGAGAGGGAGGATAAAGTGATGCATGACTACAGCCTGCGGAGTGGAGGCACGAGGAAAAGCAAGCAAGACCGGAGGGGAGGGGGGCAAATTTCACCTCTGCCTCCTCTGGATCAGGGTTGCCAGGTACCACGACACATATCCCACACAGAAACTGAGAGAGACCCATTAGGTTTTTATCAGAGAAATCACCAACGTGGAGCACAGCAGGAGAACGTGTTAAAAATAGGTAGACTTATGCCTTAACCCAGTGTGCTGGGAGCTGAGAGCCACACTGAGAGACTAAACCTAAAACACTTGGTGTCGGTCTATCCGCGGGATTAGCTGACAGTAAGAAAATGATATAAAACACCAGCCTTAGCCTTTAAATTTATCCCTTATTTAACAATACTGCAAACAATTACCACACTCCGTGACCCGCTAGGGCTGCAACTAACGATTCATTTAATTGCTGATTAATCTGTCAACAATCTCCTTGATTAATTGATTAAAATAAAAATGCCCTGGATGGCGTTCCTTAAATGTGCTGCTTCATCCAAAACTCAAAGACGTTCAGGTTATTGCCACAGAGGAGCAAAGAAACCACAAAATATTAGACCAAAAATGTTATTTCTTCTTCGTCTCCATTCATCAATTGTCAAAACAGTTGAGGGCTACCTTAGATAAACAGTAAATCTGAATGCGAGCTGAGTCAGAAGCATTTACGAGCCCTCTGACTGAGAACCAGCCTTAAACCCATTAACGTCACAGCCATAAATAATGACTGCTAATGAGTTATGGTCACCCATTAGAACAAATCAAGACCATTTTGTCCTTCATGGTTAGACAGCGTTGGAACACATCTTGCAAAGTGCGCCGCGCACATTTTTTGAGATGACTCATTTGGTGTAGTTCAGGTAAAGAGAGCAGGATGCGCGCACTTAGAAACAAAGGGAGGCAGAAGTGACAAAGACTGTCCTTCACAATTGTGAGACTTTTTTTTTTTTTTTTTTGGGAGGGCGGACTAAGCGTTCGACCAGGGAGAAGAACCATCATTTTAAGCAACCGTCGCCTTTCCCGTTTCCTTCCTTCCTCTTTCTGTCGGGGTGGGGGGAGGGGGGACAAATCTTGTTTTGATGCTGGTGCTGTCAGGGGGCTAGCCAGAGAGGATAGTAAACACCGCCTTTGCAGAACATTTAAAATCAATCCTTCAGCCACAGGCCTCGAAGACCCCCCCTTCCCCCCCTTCCTTCGCTTCGCCGTCCCCCTCTCTCCCTCTCCCTCTCTCTCTCCCCAAGCCTTTCTTCCTCTTTTTCTCTCTCCCCTCTCTGTAATGTGTCTGCTGCTCTCTGAGAATAGAGGCAGCACTTAAAAGCCGGGCGTAGGGGCTGAGTTTTGTGACAACAGCTCCGGCTTTTATTACCACGCTGAGATGTGACCAGCACCCACCCCACCCAACCCTCGCCACCTCCACCACCACTGCCGCTGCTACCAACACCCCCCCCGACAAGCACATATATAGACTTTCACGCATACACAGACTCACTCACATCGCCCCTGATGAGCAAATAATCATGTCATTAGCCCGCCGTGCGTTCAAGGCAGTGGCTCATTTGCCAGCTTCCAAGCCGTTACCTTTGCCGATGATTGGCCGGGAGATTAGCTGAAAATCATTTTGTTTCCAGCGTTATTGCTTGATTAAGTCACCATTTCCCAACCAATAGAAACAGTCAACAGATACTTCTACCAGGCGACCATCGACAGTGGAGAGGAATACTGATGAACGTGTCGTTACGTAATGACAGTTATTTCTTTATTCTCTTGAAATGCAATGCAAATTAAAAAAAAAAAAAAGAAATTCTTGAACACAGTGGTTTTGTCTCGGCATCCATTAGATGGCTGAGCTGCGCTGGAGTGCCGAGGCAGCTGGTGGAGAGCATGTGAAATCTGACCTGAGAGAGGGTAACGCGAACCCTGTACTCTCACTCTGTGCCGGCCACAATGAATATTGTGTCACCTTCCACCTCCTCCGTGGAGCGTTTCATTCAGTTCTTTTTCAGCAGATGGGGTGACAGGAAGTGGAGGGCTTTTTGTTCACCGCGCCGCCCTCCATTCAGGTCGTCACATGGAATATTCTTGTCGTTAATGTCGGCAGTTTCGGAACGTAGCAACTATAAACACATCACCGGCATCATCTTCGAGGGCAACTAGAGACAAATATCTCACCTGGAGACCTGTGATTGTAAATGTCACCTGTGCGTGTATGGGTGTCATTTCGAGAGTGGCAGCGTGCGGCGGTGAGATGTACAGTATCACTTCTCTATGTTCTGTCAAACTGACGGGGTGTCTTGTAGTCTGGTGGTTAAAACGCAGACCATAACCGCAGCATGAATCATTAAACACGACACTTTGAGCGGTCCAATAATCGCCAAAATGCTTAACGAACATTGACATGTGATGGAAATATAGTGTGATGAAAGAAAAAAAAAAGAGCAAATAGGAGACCAATCTTTATTTCATTGAGGTGGACGAGTGGGAGATGCAAAAAAAAAATGGCTGAATCACAAATTAGGAACATAAACTTTTTAAATTTTAAATCCTCGCTACTTTGACGCTGAGGCGAGCTTGTGTGCAGGCTGTAAATGGCCTCCCTCTCTTTATCCCTGGAAATCAAAATGGGCTTTCCGTCACTGACTGACTGAGCGGTGAGATTTCTACGCTGCAGAGCATTACTTCAGATAGGGGCTGCTGCTGCTGCTGCTGCTGCTGCTGGGGGTGGGGATGGGGAGGGATTTCTGGTACAAACAGCCATCAAAGATGGGGGTGTTTCATGCGAGCAAAGGAAGCTGCGGCAAGGGCCAGCTTTCATAGTTCACGGGCGAGGCTTACACGACGAGGCCCCCCACCCCCCCACCCCCCCAGAGGACCGGCACAGCAGAGACGGACACGTTTTACCCTCCGCACTGAAAACAGCGGCAGCTTTGAGCGCCGATGAACGGGGACATCAGGAAATTCTGTTTAGGTTGACAAAGAAATGTGGGAAACTCACGAGAGAAAGGGTGGATTTCTTTCACTTTCATTTTCCAAGTCTGATATTGAAATGTGGAGGAAAAAAATAACTGAAATGGTGAATGCGGTATGATCCGAGCATTAAACGTTTCAAATAAATCAGGATTGTGTACTTAAAAATTAACAAATCCCTGACCTCCAGCCATTACTGCTTTATATAGTGAGGCGAGTGTAAAAATATGTGAGGAACTGTGATTGAGTCAAGTGCGCTGTTTGAAAAAAAGCTCTTCTCTTTACTCTTTTGACTTTAAGTTATCCTTGAAAACTCAGTGGGTATACCTCTGATTGTTGACTGCGCCGCTGCCACTCTGATTGCATTAGTTTAGCATGAACATTTAATCTCTGAACTCATGAATGTGACTGCCTTTGACAGTTTATAACTGACCAGAGACCGAATGAAAAAACAGTATTAACCCGTAATGAAAGGGCGCATTTTACAAACTTCACTTTTTGAGACATGAGATATATTGTACCGACCAGAGAGTACCTTGAGGTATTTCAGGTGGAGCAACATGTAGCAACAGGGTTACTATGGAAGAGTATTTAAGCCCTGGGGTGAGAAAAAAAAACAGAAGAGCATCTTTTTTTTTTTCATTGTGCACTTGAAATGTCAAGAATAAAGTTAAATCTCACAGTTTTAGCTCGCCTCACATGCTTCAGTGGCTGGTTGATGACTTGCACTATGTCCAGTTGGTAATAAATTAACAAGATTGATATGATATGACATATCGGTTACATCACCTTTAACTCCAAGGATGTAGTGATGGCAGAGATCGTAGGCTTCGTGGCAGCTTGCACATCTGTCAGTCGTTTACTTTATTCTGGACCTCTCACCTTTATTCACAAAACTGTATTTCAGCTTTATTCTCAACATTTCTGCTTTTTTCTTGAAGTGCATTGTGCCAACAAAAGAAAAAAAATGACTTCCACACACATAGCTTGCCACCCGACCTTGTCGCTTACAATGTTTTATACGACAAAAAGCTGCATGTTAGCAAAGTACATCTGTTGCCTTTGCCTCGCTACCACTGAGCCACTGTGGTGCGACTTTTCGGCAGCTTTTTTCCGTCTTTTTGGAGACTCTGTAAAATAAAGCCATCGACAAATCCAACACTGAATGTTCACCGTCATCATTCATCCGCAGAGTCATTGTTGTTGTTTGCATGATTGTTAGCCATCCACTGGCAATCCCATGATGCCTTGGGCCATTGACTGAGACCCCTCAGTGGGCTGTAGAATATCTCCCACCGCTGGATGTGTAATGAATTGCAATCAAACTTGAGTTTGTGTGCTTTGATCGCTCGGGAGGTAACGGCGCTCGCGTTGGCGTGTATCACCGTGTCTGACTGGGATATGCTGTAGGTATTAGTACGTAATAAATCATTGGGATAGTTTTCAGTAACAGAAAATGTATTTATTATATTTACACTGCAATAACACCGTACAGGGCTTTTCACCTTTACAATTCACATAATCTGACTCTACGACTGTGAATTACAGCGCGCGCTTGAATTTAACTAAAAGAAAATATATCCGTAAACTAACAACCTAACAAACACATCGAATAAAGGCAATTACAGAATCACACTAGTTGAAGGAGACGATGTGGGTGGTTCAATGCAGCTGATTGGTCCAACATGAACAGGGGGAAAGGTATTTCAAGCGATTTCACGACTCTTCACTACTCTGCAATCAACACGCAGCTGGACATTTATTGTGCTCCAGTTTTTATTGGACCATATGAATAGAGGCACCACCGGAGCAAATGTGCAAACATGCTGGGTTTAACAGATGCAGAGTGCACGCAGGCCTCAATTTGCACTGCTCCGTCCTCTAAAGATGATTTGCAGAGCCAGATTGCGCGGCCGGCGTTCCCTCCCGCGTCACTCACAGCAACAGGCTCCTTCCTCATCCTGTCAACAGGTGTTGCAGTGGACGCGCTGTCCAGGGAACATGTGAGACCTCACAGCTCCCTCTGCCCGGTGTAGCCCTTCGTGAGCGTGCTTGGCGGCTTCGCGTTGTGTCGTGGGCCACCATTGTGGACAGCATTGCATTGGGGAGACAGGAGAGGACCGTTCAGAAGGTTATTTAAGGAGATGCAGACGTGCAAATGTTTGGACGAAGTTTGCGGTTCTGTCCGTGACACCTATATTTTTTTGGTGACAGCAGCGCGAGTGGAAACTGGCCTGTAAGAAAGCTATCATTAAGAAAGTTTCCTTCCCACAAACTGTAAAAAGTTATTCCGGAGATCTTCATTAGTTTGCCATTTTCATACATAAATAATAAATCAGAGCAGTCAAATCATTTGAGATTTTATGAAGTATTTTTTATTATACTTTAAGCAAAGTGATTGCCCTGGGGCAGTATGCCAATTCAATCTTCGTGTGCAGCCATCCTAAACAAAAAATGAATTAAAAGTGCATTGTAAAGGCAGCATCTCACTGGTAGAATATGAGGCTGCGAGAAGTCCTTGACCTGCCTTTATGTAATACAAATGTTTAAATCATCAAATCCAATGTCCATTACACTGCAACATAGTCAATTTATGGTTAAGATACCCAACTTCCATTATGTTCTCTTTAATAGGAGGCTTCAATGAGAGAAGGTGGTGCGGCCAAGAGCCCATAAACATGCAGAGATGTGCTCTTTCTTAAATAAATTTTAGGCACTTTGGGAAATATACAATTATTCACTTTCCTCCTAAGTTACACAAAAAGATATAACCACTGTCATCGTGTTATGGAGCTAAAGCAAGGAGATAAATAACACAGATACGACTGGTGGCAGGAGGAAACAACTGGCCTCAAAAATGTTCAAAAATAAGCCAACAAATACCTCTTAAGCTCATGAATTAACATATTGTAGGGGAGATGTGGTGCAATTGCCACTATAATCACATCCATGTTTTCCAAAATGACCTCATCATGCAAACACATACATGCACCTGTCATCATAGTCCCTTAAAAAGCAGTGGGAATAATGCTGCTATCTCAGCAATATCGCCAAGAAATAAAAAAAAAAGTGGGACAAAAAATGAAGGAAACCGCAAGTGACATTCTAATAAACTCTCGCTCTTACTGGTTAAAATACTGGAAAATAGCCAATTTTGAATGTATTTTTCCCAAACATAAACAGAAGTGTAACAAGAATCCTCAGCCATGCAAGTTTATCTATAGCTCTGTACCTACGCACAGCTGTGCTTTTAGCTATATGCTCACCTCAGCTGATGCGCTCACAAAGACAAAGGTACCTCGCTGATGTTTAGCATGTAACGTTCAGTGCCTCTAAACAACAAGTACAGCCGGAGCACTGAGTCAGTAATTTTTAGTATTTGGTCATAAACTGAAGGCTTGATTGTGGTATAGAGGAAAACAAAGGTATTGAATTTACAGGCGATCCTTCCCATAGTTGTCAAGACATTTGAGACCAATTGTCGACCTCATGTTGGTGATAGAGGAAACATCAGGGGATCACCACAGTCATCAGAATTCATCCTCTGAGCACCATATCTGTAATTTCATCAACCCCCTCAACCTGCAGCTGTTCTCTAAGAAATAGCTTAAAAACTAACCACGTACTGTCATTTTCACTTCTCTGTTCTTGTGCAGGTTTTACAGCTGAAACTCAACCTGCTGATAAGTGAACTTCAGAAGTGCTGGTAGGGAAACCGGAAGTTTGGTCAGAGCCACAGTCAGTCGTTTCCCTCTGTGTGAACTGAGTTAATTGGCTTTTGGCTCCTGCTCCATGGCCCGTTGAATGCAAAGAGATGAAAATGGTATTCTCTCAGCGATGAAGCTAATAAGCACGATTACTAGAGGCTGAAAAATGTCCTGGAATCAAAAGCTGTCAGACAGATTTAAAGGTGTAGTTTGTAAAAAAAAATAAATGTCCAGAATTCGAAGGTATAGCTCGATGAAGTAGAGGGGCCAGTATATCACCAAAGTCACTGACATCTGTTTCTCTTGGCTAGCTGTCCCTGGCTGTACCTTGCTAATGTTAGCTAATTAGAACACGGCTCTGTCAGCCGGTCACTTGCCTGGAGTTCGTTAGTTTAAAATTCTGGCCATATCTTGCAAATTGCTCCTGTAAACCACAAGCTTCAAAGTCCCCGGTCTTTTCACAAACTTCTTTGAGTTGAGATTCTTTGACCAGTGAAGTAACAAGAGGCGTTTTACCTTTAATCTAATCACCTACTGCAAACACCACTGCCCGTGTCTGAAAGTTTGATCAGTGAGTGTGGTCGCACTTCAATCCAACGTGACGAGTGCATCTACTCCTCACCACGGTACGGGTGCGAGTACCAGTAAACGCACCGGCGGCGGAGCACAATCGGTGTGTGGTTTGCTCACAAACAGGTTAAGCAGGTAGTCTTGAAATTCCTCCCGCAAAACCGAGATCTAGCGGCCGACTTCAAGTTAATTTCATTGTCAACACCTGTTTGTGTTGAAATGCACACAGAGCTGATGGATCCCGAACAGAAAATGCCATCTTCAAAAAAAAAAAAAACCCCTCCGTGAAATATGGAATTCGTTTTTTTTTTTTCCCTCTCTCTCTCTCTTTCTCTCTCTCTCTCTCTCTCTCTCTCTCCTAAGAGGAAGGCTTTCTTCATGCATGGCTTCCGCTCGCTGCACGGTGAAGAATGTTGTTACCAGGCAACAGGCATAACAATGACACAGGTGCTCCCGCTCTCTCACTCTCTCTCCGCCGGTGTTCGTGGCTCCTGCATCCTCTCCTCAATAATGTTAAATGGCACTTGTTCTAAGTTCAGCATGAATTTGTTACACTTATAAAAAGGTTGCGCCTTGATTATTCAGAACACCCTGATCTGGTCTGTCCTCATTCAGATTTAGCTCTGGGCTTGTGAGCGGTGTGTATTTTTTATTTTTTTTATTTTACTTTTAATAGTTTTCTGATGCAGGGGGAAAATTGGCTACCGTCTACTGCAAAAAACAAAGTGTCTCTTTTTTTTTTTTTTTTGCTGTTATTGGACCCTCGAATTCTCGTGTCATTTACAATTTAGGGCATTTTCCGATGCGACTTACAGTAATTCATACATAGATTCATACGCTGATGGCTGCAGCAGCCAAGCACGGTGCCGACAAGCACGTGAGGAGCAGTTTGGGGTTCAGTGTCTTGCCCAAGGACACTGCCACATGTAGACCAGGGGAATCAAACTAGCAACCCTCTGATAACGAGATGCTGGATCAACCTCTGAGCTACAAGTACAACAGCAACAACAAAAAAAGGGCAAATAATGGCACTAAAATGAGACGGGATCATGGGAGTTACTGTCGTCATTGTCTGCCTACAAAAATCTGACCGGAAAAATGTTCCGCCATTTTTTTTTTATCACGTTACACTGACTTCATTCGTCACTCTCTGACACTCTCCTAGGTGTTACAGCGACAGGCACTCAGATGAAGCGGGCTGTTACTTTGAATAAAATTGCAGATATTTCAGAGTTTGAATTCAAAACATTTGGGATACCGTTACAAAAACAGCACACACGCAAAAAAAAGTCACAGGCAAACCATGGCACTAAGAATTTAAAGCACAGTATGGAGTTTTTGTCACCAGTGGTTTCTTAATCAAAAGAAAGGACGCACATAGTGTGGGATCAAGCAAGTTATTCTCTTTTACCGTTGTTGGCAATGAAAAGTTATGTACGTGACCCAAAAAATGTTCAAAATTTGATTTTATTATTCTATTTTTATTAAATTACAGATTTTTTTCAGGGTTTGAGATTTGATCAACGCATTGAGGATAATCTAACAAAATAAACGTTATCGGCTGGATTACTTAAAATTACTGGAACACGTTTGTCCTGCATAGAAGTTGTTTTTCCGCAGTTGTTTTTCACAGAATAAGACTTTGGGGCCAACAGAAATGAAACAATAAGAGCACTTTTTTTTTTTTTTTTTTTTTTTTTTTTTTAACAGCATGAGAGAAAAAAAAGTGGATAATCAACAAGTCCGATAGCCGCCACGGTTTCACGGAAACCCAGCAGCCAACCGTTTTTCTGATTTTTTCAAAGTTTCTTTTTGAAAGCCCGACGTAATCCAGGCTCGCATTTTTCTAAACACCAAATCACAAACAAAGAGGCAGGAGAGGAAGAAAAGCAAGGGCAGAACTAACAGGCTGTTAACACCAGCCTGAGCCCGGCCCGATCTCCTCCATGTCTGTCTCCTTTCTTGCTTTTCAGAGATGGCAGAGGCTTTGAGATTCGTTAAATTGTCCCTCCTGCCCCTCCCCCACCTCTCCCTCTGCCTCTCCCTCTCTCTGTCTCCTTTCTCTCGTTCCCTCTATCTCCTCTCCCCGTCTCACTCACTCTGTTCTCGGCATCCCTCCTCCCTCCTCCCTCCACCTCCACGGCCCCCACCACCTCAGCCGGCAGTCTTTCGCCCTTAATCAGAAGGCTGCGGCTCCCCGCGCTCCTCCACCTCCTCCTCCCTCCCTCCCTCCATCCTCCTCATCACCCCATCCGCCCCATCCCCCTCCTTCCATCCTTTCACCATCAGCCTCCACTTCCCTCCCAGCACTCTCTCTCTCTCTCCCTTTTACTCTCTTTACATTTTTCCTCTCTCCTCCCACCCCCACCCCACACACACACACACACACACACACACACACACACACACACACACACACACCTCCTTCAACACCCCTGCAGTTAGCGTCTGCCAAAGGCCGTCTCTGTTCATCACTCACCCGTGCACTTAGCAACAAAAGATGTGTGGTAATTTCCTTGCGCGTGCGGCAGACCGCCGGCCCGGTCACACCCCGGGGGGTGGGGTGGGTTGGGGGGGTTTGCACCGGGGGGGTCTTTGCCTTCCCGCCGCTCGCTGCTGACCCTCATGTCACGCATGATCGACGTGGTGGGCTGCGGCTGCATGACTGGCAGGCCAGGGAGGAGACAGCGGTGGGGCGGGGGTGGGTGAAAGCACTGTCAGAGTGGTGGTAGTGATGGTGTGTGTGTATGTGTGTGTGTGTGTGTGTGTGTGTGGGTGTTTGTGTGTGTGTGTAATGAGTGGGGGTGGCTGGCGGGGGAAGGAGCAGCGCTGATGGCTGCCACCGGCCCTGGCCGCCACGGTGTGTTTGTTAAAATGACTTCCTCGTGCAGCATTGTCACCGGCTCTGCTGCTGCACCTGCTCTCCACCTCCCCAGCCTCCACAGCTTCATACTCTCTCTCTCTCTCTCTCTCTCTCTCTCTCCATCTGACTCTCACTATCTGCCACAGCGTTTCCTTGTTTGCTTTCCACGAACGCGTCTTTGCGAAACGGCCGCAAATTTCTCCCCAAGTTCAGACGGCCGACGCAGCTGCACATCTGCGGGACCCTTTTTGCTCGCCTTTTTTTACCGGGGGGAGGCACCAGCAGCAGCAAGGATCAAAAACAAGAGAAAGCGTTTCGTGAACAAAGCCAAAGAGGGGCAAGCTCGCAAACACTGTCACAGAAAAAAATACTGTACGCACAAACACACACAAGCATGAACGTGGAGCGTGCGTGTGTGGCTTGAATCAGGCACACACACACACACACACACAGGGGAGAGGTATATTACTGGAATTATCAGAGTGCAAAGCCTTTTCCCAGCAATGAAAGAGTGAGGGAGTGAGCGGTGGGGGTGGGTGGGTGGGGGTTGGTGTGCGAGCAGGGGTGGGTGTACGGTGCGGGTACGAGGACACCTCCATCCAATCTGATCAATGGCGATATTAATCTGAGCACGAGTCAGCCCCGCCGCCCCGGCATTTGATTAAAACAGGGAAGAAATATGACGTAACCAATAAATCTGTTTGTCAAAATGGCACGTGGCTCGAGAGCGGAGGAAATACTGGAGCAGATAAGGCGCAGGAGAGGAGAGGAGAGGAGAGGAGAGGAGAGGAGGGGAGAAAGGAGGTTGAATGGCAGCGAAAGATGGAGGGAGTGCAGAGAGGGGGAGGCGGGGTGGCTGGTGACTGACCTCCTCAGCATTTCCGCTGCATGAGCGAAGCACTCAGGCTGAACCAAATCTTCACCTGCCTGCCTTCCCTCTTGCACTTCCACCAAACTACCTCACCTTCCCCCCTGCGTTCCTCTCTTCCTCTCTCTGTTTCTTCCTCCCACTGTCTTTATCCCTCAACCTCTTCCACCAGCATCCGTGGATAATGGAATAATCCTCCCTTCCTGTACCGGGAGCCATGTATATGTGCGGTATGTGTGTTGTGGAGTTTGAGGCCTCTGCAGCTCACGGATGGAAATAACTCCAAGAGAACAAGAGTTGGCTGAAACGGAGGCACTGTGCATTTACATAAACATGCAGACCAGCCAACTCTGTTAAGAACGCTTCATGCACCAACACGTGGACATGGAACAAAAAGAAATCCCATTTTCTACCGTTAAACTTTCTCATTTGCGCCTCAGATACGGGGGAGAGAATTCTCTCCTGCTGTTGCCGTACACGCTGCCGAAAGCAAAGCGTCACATGTGTGTCGTATTTACATCGTTACAAGACGATAAGCGGAAGTCACGACCCGAACGCCCGGACTCTGCTCCATTATTTCTCAATTTCTGTAACTCGATGCAATCTTTTTCCCTTGTCTGTCAATCCATAAGAAATTTAAACATACACATTTTAAACAATTCCTTGTGAGGATGGGAAAAATACAGCTCCCATACAAAAACATGACAGCGGCGACCAAGTGTGTATTTGTTCATATCAGGAGAAATTCACCAACAGCTCTCTTCTGAAGTGAATTTTCCCTCTTTATTACCGGTGATCTCAGCTGCATGGAAGTCAGCAGAATCACGTTCCCACCAGCAACTCACATCTCGCAAGATTGCAGAGCGAGACTTGTGTTTCTGGCCACGACAAGAATCTTATTATTCAACAGAAAGGTCTTTCTCAGCAGGAACTGTTTCCACAAGTCACAACAACCTCAGCCTGTCAGCGTCAAACACAAACACTCTTAAGAGGACGCAGCTTTGACGGTCAGAGTCGCCCTGAAGGACTGTGTCGCAGCCACTGCGGCCGTGTCGCGGCTGCCAGCTGAGGCGATCTGCTCGACCAATTGCAAAACTTCTGGTGAGTAAAAATTATTTACACACCAGAACATGTAAACATGGGGCCCAGGTTTGAAAAAAAAAAACTGTACCACAATTTCCCTTTAACACCAATGAAGTCCCTGATGGTCAGAGGAAGAACAGATTTTTACAGCAGGAAAACTCTCTTTGACTTTCTCAGTCAGCACACAGAGGAATTTAATGGCTCAGTCGACTTCATGCCTTTTAAAAAGCTACATGTGCCACATATTTGGTACTGAATCAAACTTTTGTAATGAATCGACTCCTCAATGACAATTTCTTTCTGCTGTTGTGATAGAGCTGTGCGCCGATCGAGTAGGAAGTGAAGGTCCACGGTGACCCGCGGCAAGTAGTTTCTGTGCCTACACAAAGTGAATAGTTGATCAGTCATTTTGTTCTTCCAAAATATGTGGTGTCGCATCAAATATCACTTTTTAAACTTGAAGTTTGGGGAATCAACACGGATTGTTGCTTAATTTGAGCTTCAAATCTTGATTTTCTTCTTGATTTCAGTGAGAGTCATGTGTTCTTTAAAGTTGCAGTACAACCGAATGTGGCTGAATGCTGTGAAAATGTGAATCTGTGGAGTTTTTGAAAAGAGGAAATAACTCGTACGTACTGTTTTTTGTCCATACTGTAAGTGCACTTGTTTGCTTGCCATGCATTTAAATTCAGTTGCTTTATTTGGTATAGACAGTTCCTAAGAGTGGACTCCATGCACAAAGTTTATTATACCTTTTTACCATGAGGGCGTTTATACTGGACCTTCTGTGTTTGATCGTGTAATGTACAGTAAAGATGATCACCTGTTGTAAAATCCTCACTGTGTGTCTCTGTGAGTCTCACTCCGTGAGGGGTTAGACTTGTTTCTAGAGGCTAGAATAAAAACGGTTTGAGTGTGTGAGGAGCCACGTTAGTCCATTCATTCAGTTCCTCCCCACCCACTTCTGATGCAGTGGCACCTTTTACCCCAGGGGTCGGATTAAACTGCCACACCCTTTCTGCTCTGTATGCAGTAAATATGGATTTAGTGAGATTTATTAAATCTCATCCCCTGCAAAGTCCCCTGAAACTTTCCTTTTTTTTTCCCCTTCCATTGCCCTCATATATTTACTCTCTGAATGTTTTGCACCGACAGACTGGTACAGCATGCAATATCTACATTAGTAACAGTGCAGCGGACGTCGTGCTCTGTCTCTTGCTCCATCTGTTGCCTGTAGGAAATACAAGCAAAGATGTTGTTGTGGTCTTTACAACTGTTTGTTTTTCTTGTTTTAGCAATTTAGAGAATTTTCAGCTGAGACATGATTCATTCACAGAATGAAATAAAAGGAGACGGCAGATATACTCGCGGAGGAAGCAAACTGAGTGAGGGTGGGAAAAAGCATCTGTGATTGTGAACGCGCTCTTTAAAGTCCAACAGAGATCGCAGGAAATGTACAACTACATCCGCCTTTTATCATTTGAGGATTAAAAACTCCACTTTTGTTTTGGCACAAGGTAGCTAAAGGTAGGTATAAACACTGCGAAAGTACAACTAAAGAAATCAAATTGCGGATAAATTGGATTAAAAGGATTTTTGAGGAACTCTGATGTATTTTTACAGATCAGTAAATACGGTGGTGTGAAAATGTTCCCGCGCGTTTGCACAAAAGTGTTTTCACATTGTTGAGCACCTGCAATTTGTCCTGCTTCCGACATAAACAAAGACAAGGTGATGTTTTAATTTTTCTCCAAAAATTGCCCTTGAGCGCATCCTCTAATCTTACTTCCTCGGATATTGTTTGGGAGGATATGACATACGTTGGTCTGTTAAATTCACCAACACAGCATCACTAAACAGCTGCTGCTGTGACTGACAAGTAGGGGAAATATTGACAACATTTCCAAATCAATAACGTCAACAGGCCGGCTAATAACACACAACATGCCAGTAACACAACAGTTCCCACCGTTTGTCTCAAAGAGAAAACGGAGAGGAAAAGCTAATGATAAGCCCCAATTTAACTCTGCATGAATACGACTAATAACTGTGATGCATGTGCTCAACTTCAACTACTTACGTCACAGTTTTTCATGCATTGCGCTGTTTAAGTGTCATTCTGGACAACTCCTGGAAACCAGATGCTCTCGTTCCACTTCCTCGTCAGCAAGAAATAAACATACATTGTCTGGTTAGACTTCTAAAATAAATATAAAGATTGCTGAGAAACATTTCAGGTGATGATCGCAGTGTTTAGACACCAAGATCATTTGGAGAGATTTAGGAGAAGGTGGGTAAAAGTCTCGTTTGACCCACTGAATATGTGAAAATATGTCCGTCAGTTGTTTGCCCTTATTCACACACTATATTTCTTGACTCTCACACTATGTTTCTTAATTTTTACACGATAGCAGAATTTGACAGCACCATCTCAGTTGGTGTGACACTCGCGCGGTATCCTCGAGTGGATGGGTTGGTCTGTTACACGCTGTGGGGGGGGGTGCTGAGCTGACAGGGAGCACATTTTGGACTGAAGGAAAGAGACTGATGTTGATGTGTCGGCGAGGCTGTTAATTAAGTTGAGGAGGGGGATGACTCATCTCCACCTCTAAATGTCACTCCTTCAGCGCTGCGCCTTTATGCTCCGCGCTGGTCACTGCGGATACAGTCTGGACAGATGAAGCCGACTTGTTTGTACGCTTGTTTATCGTTGGCGCTGCTGCCTAATGAACGCTGTAAAGCCTATAATTAAGACATGTAAATAAAGTGACATTTAAAAAGGCTTGACAACTTTGATCAAAACAAGACATCCTGCGAGGACCTCCGTGTCAGGTGGCTGCGCACTTGTTCACCAGCAGTCACTCTCGCTCTGAGACGGCCAGACAAAAGCTTTGTTTTTCTTCGTTGGCCGATCATGGATCCATCCATCGATCTATTGGAAACACTACGAGCCATTATTTTCTTCAAATTCACTTTCAGTTGTCATAATCGATTAGTTCTGGTTTCAGTCAGGTTTTGGAGCGGGTTTACTCACTTTTGTTTACTTGTTATTTTCTAAAATGTTCAGTTTTAGTTTAGTTTTAGTTAAAACACGGTTGCTGTATTTCAGGAGTTCAGAATCGGCATAATTGTAAAGACGTGTGCATCGATATCCTTCTCATGCTTGTTGTGTTGAGATTTACTGCATTTTTTCATTTTATCGCAGTAACTGTTGGCACGACTTTTTTGGCTTCAGTAATTTTTTTAAAAAATGACTAATTTGTATTTGAATTTTAATTAACTAAAATTATTTTTTTTGTTTAACAAACTATAATGGCCTTTGCCATGTTCCCCATCCGTGCACAGGATGGAAACACCAATGGAATCAGAGGAAGAAGAAGGATGAGGGGATTAAGAAGGGCGGAGAAGAATGACGGAGAGGTGAAGATGATGAGATGAAGAGTCAGGCCACGAAGGAGGAGGAAGAGGAGGAGGAGGAGGAGGAGGTGGTGGTGGTTAAGGGCAGAACCTGATGTCACGTGACCCCTACTTCAACTCACATCAGGGGGGAGTCAGACAGACAAAAGAATCCGCCGACGTGCACGTACAAAGCGCGTCCGTGCACACACTCAACAACAGAAAACTGCAGCCAGATAAACCTGAGTGGCAGAGGCTACGGATGAGGGAATAGATTTTTTTTTCTTTTTTTTTTTTTTAGGTCAAGCTAAACCTTCAAACATCAAGGTGCTTGATATAAATAACCCATCTACCAAGAGGGATATCTGGCCAGCACAGAGGGGGGGCGGTCAGGTCTTGACATCTACCCTCATCAATATCGTGCTGCTGTGTGGTCGGGAGGGGAAGAGGAGGAGCGGAGAAGGAGGAACATTCACATTGTTCACAAAACTGTGAATGAAATCCTCATTTATTTTTTTTTTCTGTGCTAATGTGTGTTAACATGTACCCCTAACTGTGGAGGCTAAATTAAAATCTCATGTTATTCATGCGAAATATCATTTGGAACAATGAACCACACTTGACTGAGGTATAACGTAAGTTAATCGTCTTCCGCTGGTGCCGTTTCCATGATTAAATTGTGTGATGAAAACAATCCTCTACAGCTTCCTCTGCCTGGAAGATGCTCCCCACTGACATCAGACCGGTCAAAAGCAGACTTTCTATCAAAAAGTCAAAAATTGATAAATCTCACGTAGTATTTTGATAATTCTGCTTGTTGTTTTACCTTTTCTTGTGTTAGAGTGTGATTTTAAATTGTCTGCTTTTCATTTTGCATAGACCGGTGACCACTTTGTGAAAGCTAGCAGGGACCCAGATCAATATTAAAGAATATATAAAACCACTGTGTAGACAGCAACATGAATGGCCATTATGCTATCACATAGCCTTCTTCATGTTTTCTGTCAGTACCTGCAGTTTTGTTCTTGATACATGATTTTTACAGTAAATGAGTTCCCACATGTCCGATATGAACCACTGAGGCCAATCAGGTGGTGAGAAATCGGTGTGGCCAGAGAGAGGCACAGATGTTTTCAAGACAGCAAATATTACCACTATAAACTTGGGACGAAGATATGACAAGGTAATGTGGATGGATACAATGGATGGAAATAGTCATGATATTGTGAGATTCATCCACTGCTGCGATGGAGAAGTTTAATGGCTGCTGTAGTGTTTGAATGCTGATTAATAATGTGTCATTTCACTGTAAAATGAGGATGGGTTCAAATTCTGATTGTGTGCTTTAGATAATCTTTCAAGTTGAGAGAAATCGTCACCCTTCAGCCAGGCTACCAGCATCGAGGCTTATTTGTGCAAGTGTGTTGCTTGCCTTCTAAAAAGCATTACGCCTGCAGGCTTTTTTGTTTGTTTGTTTTTTTACTGGTGTTCTTTGGTTATCTTAACTGAACCCCTTCTTTACAACCTTAGTTTCCCATTTGGAAAACTTGGATTGGTAGAGGCTGTAAAAACATAATTTAGTTTCATTATCCCCCGAAGAAGAATTAGCTAATTACCAAGACTTTGGGATTCCCTGTAAAAGTCTTTTCGTTTATATTTTTCTGTGTGCTGGGTTTGAAAGGTTTGAAAGCATTTTTACTGCTAGTGTCGCCACGAACGTTTTTGGAATTCATTTTTTCTACAGTATCCGTGCGTCCAACAGCAGCTATGGTATGTTAAATTTAAGGAAAGGTCGTGGTTAGAGACGATAAGCGGTGGTAAATCTAGCATTGGGTAAGGAAAAAAAACAAAAGCTTTTGTCACGTTTTGCATCTCATAAGCCTTTAAATTAACAGCTATATTGCACAAACTCCTGGATCTCATTGAATCTTCTCACCAGGACCTGAAACGGCATTCTTCCACCGCAGGGGGCCGAACACCAGGATCATGTGAGGGGCCAAAAATGTCCTTTAACCCTCAAAATATTACGCTGAGGGGACACAAGTTAGACTATCACCTGTCCATCTGATCAATGAAAACACAACGTTTTGGCTGTTTTTGTTCTGAACACCCACTAATGGCTGCGCTACATCCTACATTGGCATTAAACGTTGGCGCCGAATGTAAATCGCAGTAGAATAATCCAACGTGGGCGTAATTCCTGGGAAAAGTGGCCTGCTTGAGTGCATAAAGTTACTGACGCTAGTGGAAAAGCGGATAGTCCAGATGCGAGCGTCTGCACTTTGACTCTGTATGTGCTTTTACAGTAGTTCAGCCGTGTGTTTGTTATCTTCGTGGCCTGTCTCTTAGCATGCAGCGTCAGTTCCAGTGCAGTGATGGGTGAGGAGGGGAGAGCCGTATCTGGGCCCTCTTGCTAATTGAGCGCAGGACCGGACCCCAAGGTCTGCCTCACTGACGCTTTCTTAATCCATGGCTGTTTAACGCTGGCTGTGCTTGAGTAATTAAGCAGATAATCTTCAATTAAACCGAGGCCGACCCCACAACCCCCTACCCCCACGCTGAGACAGATGGGCCGTGGAGCACACAGCTCCTCTTCCCCAAGATAAATGGTCCACTCCCCTGCCACGCAACCCGGGCGCTGCCGTGCTTTATGGCGAGTGTGTGTGTGCCATTATCATTTTTTACCACTGGACTTCAATATTGCAACGCTGACAGATTTTTGGGCTCGCTTGTTGTGTGTACGGTCGGGCTACATACATTAAATGTAGATCATCATTTTCATGTTTTACGGATGAAATATTTTTAAAATGTTTCAAAAAAAAATGTATTAATTCAGATGTATTTTAATGTATTTAAACATTCATACATGTCAGAATCAAAGATGACCAAATTTTTCTTTAAAACGGTGGTCAAAATCTGTGTTTAATATCCGTTCATCACTGCTTACAACTTAAGCCCACCTTGTATTAAGTGCTCGGGGCCATGATTTAAAGTCATATATGAAGGAGAGTGTCTTGGGGCTTGACCCTCATTCCAAACATACCTTGTGATGCTAATTAAAAAGGTCTAATACATGCATGCAGTGATTTAAAAGCACAGTAGAGGAAAAAGGCACCATTTTATTGTGATGGTTTGTGCCTTTGTGCCTGTGTGGCTCTTTGTTGTTGCACTGACTTTAAGTGTAAATGATCCTTTCATTTGGCCAATGTTCAGATCCTTTGAACTGTGTAGAGTTTCTGCTTAATTAAATGATACGGCGGGCATTATTTTATGCTTATCACATTACATCACCAACACTGATGATAAATTGCCTGTGACACTCCCGAAGAAAGGCTCAACAGCCTGGGCAGCATGAATTTAACCAAATCTTACTCAGAACTTAACAGAAGTGAATTCATTGGGGACTATTTTCAGCTGTGGAGCGATACACATTTGGTATTGGCAGCAGCAGCAGCAGGACAGTTTATCTGCGGTGCCTGTGTTCATCATAATAAAGGAGCATGTCACCAATCCAGCGGCATGGCTCAATTATGTATTTTTAAAGGTAAAGTTCACCCAAAAATCTAACTTTAATTTTTAATTGTTATATACAAACCCAAATGCAAGACACACAGAGGCAGGGAGGTAAAAGAAAAAAAAGCTAGCTTTGATACCCAGAGTTCACAATCCAAAATGCAAGCAAACAAAACCTGGCAACAAAAGGAAACTAAACTAATGTGAAGACAGGCAAGGAGACCCAGTAGGCGCAGGAAAAGAAAACTCACAAACAACAACTAGACGAGTACGGCAAAAATGAAGATACTGGCTAATTAACAAACAGGTAAACACAGAATAAAGGGGCAGGTAAATGACTAAGACAGGAAGTGGAAAGTCACAGCAAGACACATGGATATAATCTACAAAATAAAACAGGAAATGACTCACCAAAATTTTTGCCCGTTATAGTTTTATAGTCCAACATTTCTGGAGCTTCACAGCTGGAGCTTGCAGCATTCTAAACAACTGAAGCAGGTTGGGACATGAGAAAAAAAATCCAAAATTGATTTGAAAAGTCCTTATTGATGCCTTTCGTAAAGCTGACATCTTCACCGTAGCTGCTAAGCTAAAAGCTTGAGCACACACTCTGTCTGAAGTGGGTGCATGAGCTGCATGAGGGTATAAATAAAGTTTTTTCAAATCAGTTTGGGATCACAGACTTGGATTACACTGGACAAGATGTACGAAGCCATTTTCTTTTTTTCTTTGTTTTCATATCTTTAAACAGAGAATGCTGCAAGGCTGTTTTACTGTGAAGCTCCCAAGATGTTTTGTGGTCTATTAAATTTCACCCGGCTTTCCATTGTCACTGGGGCGAGTAGATAATGATTTAATTTTCATTTATGGGTGACCTTGGCCTTTAATACATTTTGGACAACAATGCAGGTCTAAAGCACAGAGGAAAAAGCTTTTACAAGGCTTCGGTTACCGATCAGTACTTGTTAATATGAATCCGTCATTGTTGGATTTAGTCTTTTCATGGGATTTTCTGACAGTAAGAGAATCTCGCTGTGTCATGGGTTTTTGTGTTTCTGCATTTGGTAAGAAGACTTCTGTGTGATAACATTACAGGAGGCAGCAACTTATTAGGAATCAATAAAATATCTCAGCAGGGATCGGTTATAATAAGATCACACACCATATGAAATACGTCCTTATTCGATGAGCCTAAATAAGCCTCAGAATCCCCTCACCCACATACATTTAAGATGCCATAAGGGACCTCAGTGCCATTTTAGCCTCGCGCTAACGATCCTCGCAAGCTTATCAGTGCCGCGAACACTGGCACATAACCCCCTCTCCCTCTCGCTCCCTCTTTCTCTCCCTCTGTCTCCAGCCACTCCTGTTTCCACAGCGGTAATTAAGCCATCAAAGCGTGCAACCATGCCCATCCTCTGTCTCTAAGGTGAGAATACGGGCCCACATGTCAAGTGGAGCGCAGCCACCCGTGTGTCTCTTTAAAGGGGAAGGCACAGGGGACAGGCAAAGCGAGAGAGAGAGGTGTGTGTGTGTGTGTGTGTGTGTGTGTGTGCGTGGGGTGCGGCGTGCTATCACCACAGCAGCTGCAACGGGCTGGTAGACAACACAGTGTGACGTAGGGCGGATGTCTAATACCTGCTGCCACGCCAAGCAGGAGATCCGCAGAGAACTGTCTGTGTTCAGCTAGGGGTTTTTTTTTCTGTTCTATGAAAGGAAGGAGAGCTAAAAGAGCAAAAAAAAATACAGCCCGAATGTGCAGGTGTACTGGCACATACTATAAAAGCCTCTTCCTATTAAACACACAAACACCCACACAAACACATACACCTGTCCCAATGTGCTCTTTACTGCTCTTTCATTAAATTACACCCACACGAACTCTCTCTCTCTCTCTCTCTCTCTGTCTGTCTCTCTCTCTCTCTCTCCCTGCTGTATGTAATCAATCAGTGATGTGCGGCGCATCCCAGCAGTTATTTTATGTTTATTACCTTGTAACTACAACCTACCTCATCTATGTCTATTACAGTTAATGATATCCCACGTTTTCCAGAATGCCTTTTGACATCCCCCAGGGAGACAGGGCCTGTATCTGTTGGATTCAGCCGCACGATTGTCGGCGGAGTTTGGAAAGTAAGTTGTCTGGCCAGTAAGAAACCCAACGTAGTTTAAGTGTCCTTACATTCTATGGTAAAGTCATGCCAGCAGCTCTGTGAGGCTGTACTTGAGTTAGATGAGGTCAACATGGTCAGACTGATGATGTTAACGTACGGATGTTCATCAGGTAACCACGGTCTCATCTTGGTTTAGTGTGTTATCATGCTAACATGGTTACGGGATGGGAAGTAAGAGCTTGTTCTATACAGCATGGCCCAATCCCAATATACCCCTTGCACATTCACATCTAGCTGTAGGGTGTCCCGATTATTTTTTGGTATAGAGGGTTAGGGCGAAATATTAGGGCTCCATGTGCCATTTTTTCCATTATATCTGTCGGCCTGGCTCTGCTCGGTTTGACTTGGCGCGGCAGGGATTTGTATTTCCACCACAGCTGGGCTACAAGTGGAAGGTGTGTCTCAAACCAATTATGCACCCAATCCTCACTGTTCTATCACAGAATCAATGGAAATGTGACTGAGTTTAAATGACCAATTTGTAACACTCCAGATTCCCCAGCTTGTCAAAAACTATTGCTTTGGGATTGTTGGACAGACCAGCCAACATCCTGAAAGCAGTTTTTGACGAGTTACGAAACCCAGACTGTCATCAGGTTGTCTATCCACACATCCGTCCCATTCAGCACCTTAAAGAAATTTCTCATGTTATGGCCATCAGTTTCAAAAAGCCTATTTCATTTTAGAAGAAGCAAGTCAGAGTAACAAAGCAATAGCAAATTCAAAACACTTTATTGTTCCAGGTGTGAGCAAAACCCCAGACCATAGTTCATGAATTCATCCGAAATTGAACCAGAATCCATAAATTCATTTAGTCTGCGGTTTTATTGTCAGTTTTCTCAACACCCTACTTTTTTATCTTACACTCACATTAGCAGCTCACATAGTACAATGTTACAGCAAGCTGTGATCACACATTTACAGCTGAAATGAACCTGAGGAGTCACAATTCACTTCTTACTTTAGGATGACGCAGGCTTCTACCTCCGACTTTTCAACAGAAAATCTGAAAAGTTAGTCTTACAAGGGTCTTTTGATACGGTAACCACCTCCTTTGAGCTTTTATTTTGTTGGTGCCTTTTTAAAGCAGCAGAGATTGAGTTATATATCAGTGATCGCTAAATGAATTTGCATTGTTTCCATTGACAGCATACATGAGATCAGGAGGGTTTATTAATCAGGAAAGTCCAAAGTCCATTTTGTGGGTGTTTATATGCCAGGATGCATTCTGGCAAAAAATAGTCCCGCATGTTTCAACATTTTTAAGTTGCCTTTTCTTTCTTTGACATGCATAACTGTTCTTCATCGCTGCCGTCTGTGCCAGATCCGTCTACATGGTTTGTTTGTGGATTCAGTGAACAGACGCACAGGTGCAGATTCACAGCTCAGTGCAGTATGAGCAGACGAAGAATCTCACTTGGCATGTTGCCAGATTGGTGAACTTCAGCCCATCCCGGCTGTGACAGAACATCAGAGGTGACAAAGCCCCACAACCCTCATCCAGTCAACGACAGGCCAGGCACAGGGGGACCATATGCAGACAGACATGACACTGACACTGACCTCAGTACCAGACAAGACTCAAGCTCAGGCTTGTTTGTGATGGCGATGATACATATTTTAGTGATGGCACACACCGCACTTATCATATCGCCCACACAAAGTCAGGGAATATAATCTGCCTTTTATTTTTTCAAAAGTACATTTTTCATTACTCCTGCAGCCACGCTAAGGGTTCAATAAATGCTTTAAAAACATAATATCACCTGATTGTGAGTGATGTTAAGCACAAATAGCAAAACTGGATGTCATCAGCCTCTGAATGCTATTTATGTCTGATCTTTGTCAGTGACCGTGCATTTATGTTGAGCAAGTGTGTAATCTAATGTGTTAGTTCGCTCACCAGAGTGGCTTTAGTGATGCTCATATTAGTGTTTCATCATATAGTGCAGCACAATATTCTCTCATTTTTCAAGGGCCTGATAAGAAAACGTTAAGGAATTTAATACTGATGACCAAAAAATTATTTTTAATTTATATGACTGCTTTTCCTTCAAGTTTTAAGGAGACATATTATGCTCATTTTAAAATAGGTTTTCATGCTCTAGTGCTTAAAAAAAAACATTAATTTTCTCATACTGTCCACTGCTACATCACTGAGTTCCCTCGCTGTTTTAGCTCCTTTCTTGTTAAGTTGCCCCCCTTCTCAACACCCAGTCTCGTCTGATTGGTCAGCTCTCACACGCCTGACTCATCACCGCTAACAATAACTGGGCAGCAGCACTAAATCAATGTTTACGCGCCAAACCAGCCCAGAAGCATTAATTGTGCAACTATGTGATGCAATGTGATGTCACAAAGTCACATAATTAAAGGCGGGACTACAGACGAGGCGTTTCAGGGGCAGTTTTTCTGTGGGAGCTTCTGTCGGTGTGGGTTTTGACGTTTTTAAGTTGCAAGATCTTTTACGTGCATAAGAACATGTAAAACACTGAAGATCAGGAGAAAAACTTAAAATGCAAAATAGGGTGTCCTTTAAGTTTAACTTTATTATCCAGAAGAAGAGTTTACCTGGTTGGCTTTGCAAGACAATACAATGTACCCAAAAATGTAAAAACCAGTATGAAGTTTCAGTTTTCACAGGATTAGACATGAATCTCTTTTGGTGATAATGAGAAAATAATCTTCCAAGCACAGACATGAATATACAAACAGAAAAAAGCACATAGTTCTAAACTCACACCTGCTTCGTCACAACTACGTTCATAAAAGGTTCAATATTATTATATAAAAATGTCGGGCACCAACAGCCTACATGGTGAATCTGTTTATTGACAGTGTTTCTCCCACAATTTAAAACACAGAATTAAACCAAGGAAAACGTCAATTCAGGCCAGAGCCACATGCAAGGGCTTGCACAGCTTGCACGCTCTCTGTGGAGGACTGCGGTGGACTCCTGTTCTTTAGCGGCTGGTTGCGTCCCCTCATGTAACTGACAGCTCCTAATGGCGGTGGGAGACCTTGCGTAATTAGGAGAGCGTACGCCTGCCATGACGCCTGTCTTTCAGAAGCCAATTCCCCCTGATGTTTTTTCCTATACTAGCACAATCCCACCCCCCTGTCCACACACACACACACACACACACACACACACACACACACACACACATTATCACTCCTCCACCTCCTTTTCTCCTCGCTGCCCCCTGAATGGCTGCCGTCTGCTCTCCCTGGCGCAGTGCCCCCGGTGGCAGTGCGTGCGTGGTGTATCCCTGTGTACCGGTACCTGGGGGAGGTAATTATCGAGATGAGCAGCATGAGGGAGGAGGACCTAGCGTGTCTGAGCGCGTGTGTGTGCGTGTGTGGAAGGGAGGTATCATGGCCGTGTAGCGTATCTGGATGCCCAAACTTAGACATGGCCCATCAGGGGCTCCCTACACGGAGCAGGAGGAAATTTATATTTATACTTCCTTTAGTCATTTCAGCCTCTTTCTGACAGTCGTCACAGTATCGTTCCTTTCTCTATTGTCCCTCAATCTTCCAGTTTCTGTTTCACCCTGTTCTACACCCGTCTCTCCATCTATTTGGTCCCTCATTCTTCTGATTTGAGCCATTAACTGAGCTGCACTTTCAACAGAGCGCTGAGGTTTTAAAGGAGGCACATTGCGCTCATTTTTAGCACCGTGATTTTATTTTCGGTTGCTACTAGAATAAGTTTACATGCCTTAATGCTCAAAAAACTCATCAGTTTTCTCATACTCAGCGGCACTGTGTTCCCCTTCTGGCTGAAACACTCTGTTTTAGCTGTCGTCTCTTCAAGGGCTCCCCTCTGAATTCCAAGTCTGCTCCGATTGGTCAGCTAACACACACCTGAGCCAGCAGCAGTTACGGTCACCTCTGTCATATTTTCAGCGTCCAGCTAGCTTCACTTTAACCATGAATATATGCATAAATTATGCAAATGTGTAACATGGGAGACTAAGCGATAAAAGGGCGTCAGAGAATTAAAGCCACGGCTGCTGATGAGGCGTTCGTGGAGCAATGTATTCTGTGGGAGAGAGGAGCTCCCAGTGGTACAGACTTTGGACTTTTTGATTTTGTAAAGAGCATAACACATCCCCCTCAAACAAGGGGTTTAATGAATCCCGAACCTCTATCACACTCCAAATGACACAGTTGCATCACATCTAAATATTTCCTAATAAATCCACCCTCACGATTGGCATTAAGTGGCTCCACAAAGACGCCAGGTAATGCCTGAGCCAGAAAGGGAATGAGAGACTGGTAATTATTCTCATCTTGCGGGTGCTGCGAGTCAAGGCCTTGGGTTTGTGATGCTTTCACGAGTGAAGAGGGAAGAATGCGCTGCGTTGCACGCGGGCCAACGTGTCAACAAAGGGAACGCAAACACTGAGATACCCGAGGAACGCGGCAAAGCACAAATAACATTTACGAGCCCGACAGCACACTTCAGGTAGATTTGTTTTAATATGCCCGGTCACTACATTATCATGCGCCTTCATGCGCGATAAATCTTTAAAAAATTAGGGTCATCGGTGTGATTAATTTTTCTCTACAGGGGCTGATGATGTGGTGATAATAGAGCAGGTTTGTGGTCCACGGTCAGCAGCCAGTGGTCCTGAAGGAGAGAGATATAACCTTTGTCTCAGGGACGGCAGATATACGAGCCAGGCGAGCGCCAAGGATTATACACCGAGGTCCTCGCCGGGAGATGGAGAGGGGGGAAAAAAGCCTGTGACCGTAGAATAATTTCAGCCTCTCTCCCTCCCTCGAGACCACACGCTGTCTGAGCAAACCACCGCCGCCACCCCTCCGCCCCCACTCCGCCTTCCCTTCCTGCCCCCCCCCCACCCTGCGCACACACACACACACACACACACACACACCCTCTCCTTCCCTCCACCTCTCCCGCCAATCCCCTAACTGCCTGCTGATGCCGGATGTCTCTTCTTCTCCTCCTCAACGTAGCGGGGAGCGAGGCGGGGAGGCGGTTGTTGGGAGGTTGGGGGGGGGTTGTAGGTGGCGGAGGGGAGCGAGACAGAAACTAGAGTCAGGTTCCTGTGCTGCTGCGGCTAAGTGCTGCAGCAAATCATCCCCGCATTAGGAATATGGGCAATTAGCACTGTGGCACATCCCTCCAGACACACTTGTGCCTACACGCCCGCGCTCACATGCACAAGCACACACGCACTGACTCTCCACATCAGCATTCAAACGTAAAACAAGATCTCTGTGCACCTATATTTGCGTGAGGATGGAATCACCTGTGTGTTACGTTGTTTTGAGGTTATATTTTTTAGTTCTCAGATGATTTAATGGCAAAAATTACCACCAGATTTTCAGTTTTCCTTGATATTTCATATCACGCATCAAACATAACCACAGCTATAAAAAAAAAAAATTAAAAAAAAAAGGTTTAAAATAAGGCAGCTCAAATCACAGGGAGCATGCACACCGCTTTGGATAAACATCCCTAAACAATAAACCCATCTTTAGCATTCAGGTGTGCGGAGGAGGATGCAGAGCAGAGAGTTGCCGTTCCACCTTAAGAAAGGTACCTTAAAAGATTATCTCGGTTATTTCACCGCCACTGAGCCGGCACTAATAGTCCAAGGCAGATATTGAAGAGCAGCGCAGGGCCGCAGAGATCTATTAGAAATTCCCATCTACGCGCCTCATACATATTGATTTCTGACACCAAGCAGCAATGAAAGGCCCAGGGGAATAATATATTTAGCAGGGTTTGCAGTGAGGAGGTCACAGAGTGCATAAAGATTAGCTGCACAGACCCCTGACAGGACGATGTGTGAGCCCAAATTGTAGACAGACAGGCGCGCACTTATGCACGCAGCCAGACACACAAACACGCAACCGCACACACACACACACACACACACACACACACACACACACACAAATTCACACTGTATATGCTCACACATTCCAAGAGGAAAGCTTTTGTGTATCCTCGTGATGTTGGAACAGGGCAAACTGGGGCTACTCTGCTTTCTAAAGTTGTTACCCCCTCCACCGCGTGGAAAAAATAACAAGTAAAACACATCAAACACCCACTCCCCACACACACACACGCACAGCTGAAAATATTGCTTTTCATTTTTATAATCCAACCTTTTGTCTATTTGTGAGAAAGAATCCACTGTTAATTGATTCAGCCAATATTCCGCGCCGTGTTTAGACGGATCTCATGCTTCTTATCAACAACAAGATGCAGCCTGTTTACCTCTGCGTGTGCCTGAAATGCATGCAGCGGGGTGAGTCGAGTGCAGGGCAAACATATGCGCGAGCTGGACACTAAAACAGAAGCCTGTCCAGTCTGTGCCATCCAATAGAATATGTATACAATAAACCTATAGGGGAAACTTTGGTTTATTACAAATTTGCTTTTGCTCAAACAACTCTGATCATCAGTTCTGTCTATGACGGGTCAACACGTGTGGTCAGAGACAACCATACATGTGGAAATGAGCCCACAGTTATGTCGAATTGGCTACACACTAAAAACAATGGACTAAAACACACAACCATTACTGGGTTCATTTTTCCACATGCCGTGGTCGAGACCTGCCAGTCACATGGTAGCCACGCCCTTAAGCATAAGCTGCTTTATCATTTATCATACTCAAAATGCAACCAAAATTCATACAATGAACATCATGCTATATTGAAAGACTTGAAACTAGCTATTGAGATCATGAGCTCATTAGAACATTGTTTACTGACATAATCAATCAAGGGAGAAGTAGGGTCATTTTTTCATAAGCATACATACAGTCTGGCTTCTTTTTGAAACCAGTGGAGTTTAAGGCACATCCATATTGGCTTCACATTTTCAGACCTGGAGGCTACATTCAAAGTTAACCGAAATCTGTTTGTTATGTTTTTCTGTACGAACTGCTAGGTTGTGGTAGTGTGACCAGGACAACAGCAGTGCCATTTTAGTGAATAAACAGCCACAGTGGTGTTCAGCCAGCACAGAAAGTTGCCAGTCTTGTATATATTGTCTATATTTCCTTTGCAATCAGAACACAACACTGCTATGCATCGTCCTTATAGCTTGCGATTAGGAAAAATTTAATAACATCGTCAGGTCATTTCACAAGACATGAGGAGAGTCGACCCTCGTGGACCAGTCAGGTCAGACTACAGATTCAACATGGTCTCTCCTTTTGTCTTATTTATTTGATCCTTGGTCCTGATGCTGTGTGATTATCTTGTATGACTAAAAATCTGAATTTAAATATGTTGTGTCTACCAAGGGGTCAAAATAACCATATTTGAGTTTGGGCAAATAACCAAAACAATGTTCAAAACAGCCCATCGGCAATGGGTAGAGTTAATCATGCACCGTGTGAGGGCTACACTGAGCCAAATTGGATGCATTTTTGACCCAGCGATTTTGTTGTATGCAATAATCTCTTAATTGCAAAGGAAGGGCATGAAGTGGAAGTCAGTCTGTTGGATGTTTGGTTAGTACGTTTTACTGTTAGCCTTTGTTTTCCCTTCCAAATAGATGACAAACTTACCTAGGGGGGTTGTTTTCAACCTCTGACTGCCTGACTGCTTGTGCTCTTTGGATCTATCTTTAACCACCTATGTACCAAGATCTTAGCGGTTGCTTTGGCGAATGCGGTTTTAACATTAATCACCGGAATCGCTGACCAGAGCAACATTTACAGATCAAGCATTTCTTGACTCCGTGGTCCTAGTTTATGTTGACACTTGATATTATTCTTGTGTACGTCCCTCGTTTCTGTATAACTTTATCTACTATCTCCTCTTCCCTTCAGCATTTTGCAGTCTTGGTTGGAGTCCCGCGTTGCTGGAGTGGTGGTGGTGGTGGTGTGGTGGAGGTGACCGGAGCGATTCTGTGATGAGCTTGTCCAGGTGAAAGGGTAATTGCTTCAAAGGGGATCAGACCGAGAGCCGAGAGCGAGGCTGCGACCAGTGAGAGGGAGGGCTTGACTCCTCCGCAAAGAGCACTTAACACCGCCTCCCCATCCATCCATCCTCCACACCCCCCTGCTCTCACCTAGCTTCTAGCTCCTGCATGCCCAATGCCATTGCCATCACTGCCTCCTATTCCTTTTTTTTTTTCCTTCCTCTCCTGCCGCTGCCCTCCTCCTTCCTCTTCTCCTTCAAAGCACCACTCGGCAGCCTCTTCAGAAATTACAATCGCTCAGGGTTTAGGCAATTTGACCAAATGCAGGGCCCACATGTAAGGATTGGGGAAGGGGAGGAGGGGGCGGTTAGGACTGCAGGGCGAGCCTTGGGGGGGATTGGAATGAAATTACCAATTCAATGGCTGAAGCGCCGCACGGCAGCGGCAAACCGTGGACATAAAATGAGGATTATCCGATTTTAGGAGGGGGCGAAAAGTGCCACAAAGAGTCTCAAGTCCACGAGAACTAACGCCCCCAAGTTCGCTTTGACGATTGTCTCAACCGAAATATTATATTTTTTTTTGCCAAACCCACTCTTTGTTTTGGTAAGAAACAGAGAGATTTGTGAGAATAATGTTCTTTAAGCGTCTCATTCATCTTCGAAATCACAGCGGGCGTATCATAGTTGTAGAAATGTTGCGGGGAAGTGAGTGGGCAGAGGAAAAGTGTGTCTTTCTGGCTGATGACATTTGCTCATTTCTGGGAGAAATACAAAACATCGACAGAGCCTCACATTTACCAGAGAGCTAAATTTCCACAATTCAAAAACAACTGAAATAACAAGAAATGGTAAGAAAAAAAAAAAAAAAGACTTTGAATTCTGAGACAAATGCCAGTTTTTGGATCCAATTCCGCAAAGCAGACATAATATATAGTGCCATGGGTCATATCTGCCCAGAGGAAAACTCCCCCTTGTGCCATTTGAAACACTGGAGAAGGTATTCAGCGAGCGCTGCCTGCTCTAAGGAAAATACCTGATTTCCCACTCCATCATGGGCTGAATGGTCGGCTTTGGGCTGACAGTCGATTTCAGAGTTCTCTATCTCACTTTGGTATGGTATAAGACCAGACAGGAAAATGCTTGAATCACATGTGAGCAACACGATCTCGGTATCCTCTTTCCAGCTGATTATTTGAGGAAAAGGTTCATAGATACTTCCCCCCTCTGGATTTAATGTCTTTACATTGACGCGCACTTGTCTTCAAAGCACCAAGCAAAACCTAAGTATATTTTGTCGTCATTACCCGTCGAGGCAGCCTGATGAGGCCGGCCGTCACACTTTGATGACAGGCCTCACAGTTCGGATGGCGTGAAAAACAAGCATAAGCTAATCCCAATGCAAACGGGGCGAATTTGATGAATCGCAATCATTCTCCGTGCTGTGATGAATGGCGATGACGCTAACTACGACCATTCATCAACCCACCATCAGTTATCCTAAGGTGGCTTAATGTTTCATCCACTCAGACCTCAGAGGGAGCGGACAGCCATCCCTCATCACAGCCGACTGGAGAGAGCTCCACACACATTTCAATCTTGTCTTGTCATCTCCCCCTCAGGCGCCGACACCCTCCCTCAAAATCATCATTTTTATCAGCCCCAGTAAACCTTGGACCCTAGACAGCATTGAAGATGCAGATTTTTATGGACTAGAGAAAAATAAAAAATCAGTCCAACTGAGAGAGCCTGGTGTGTTTGTTTATGTGTTTATATGTGTGTGTGCGTGTGTTTTCTGGGTGGGAGCAGTAATGGGGACAGTCAAGACGGGGCTGAAGGGGTGGCTGCAATGACAGGAGGTCTTTTCGGCGTGTTGGTTACAGTAAATTAGCATTCGAGCTGCGCCGCACGTTTAGCACTTTGCGATTGGGTTCAGCAGAGGCCTCGCCCAGACTGTCCCTGGGGGAAACGTCGGCAGCAGTACAGCGGCGCGATGGGCGGGACCGGGCTGTCAAAATTAGATAATAAAGCACCGCGGTGCTGGCGGATAAATGCGTGTGAGAGGGCATCCATCTTGCAGGCGTGTTGCTGAAGAGGATGCTGCTAAATGACAGCGAGGGCTGCTGTGTGTGTATGTGTGTGTGTGTGTGTGTGTGTGTGTGTGTGTGTGTGTGTGTGTGTGAATGAGATGGCTGTGGGGAACCAATGGGAAACCAACTTTTCCTTGCAGCTCAGCTTAGCCCTCTAAAAAAAAAATCTCATAGAAAGAATTATGATTCAAGCGTCTATGTGGAGACGAGGGAGGACAAGAAGGGGAAAGCGGGAGCGAAAAAACGTAGAATGAGAGGACTAAAGAGGTTGAAGAGAGAAAAAAGAAAGACAAGGGAGGAGCGACATGGTGAGAGAGAGAGAGAGAGAGAGAGAGAGACGGAGGAAGGAAATTAAATGTCGTCCGGGCACTTAACCTTTCCCTAATAACGTGGGGCCTGCTGAACCAGCAAAGTCCCTGATGTTTTATCAATACTCCTAATTAATGTGCAGCTGCCATATTTTTGACAGTATTTATACAATATGGCTGAGTAATGCAATCGATGATATCAGTATTCATATTCTATATCCCTTTCCATTTAAAATGTGCATGCACTTTACCACTTTAGCACTTGTGACAGAGTCAGAGGATATTATGGTGATATTCTGTATATTTATCTTCACCAATAGAGCTTGTGAAAAGGCCGACACCAACAATAAATGAATCCTACTAACAAGTTGGAAGTCGTACCTTGTTTACTTATTTCTTCTGCACTACAGAAGGGGCGTAGCGGGTAGTGCAGGTTGGCTAGTGATCGGAAGGTCGCTGGTACAAATCCCAGCTCTCCGGGGCTGAGCTGAGCTGCACTTCGACAAGCAAGATATCTGAACCCTGAATTGCTCCTGATGTGCAGTTGGCACCTTGAATCAGTGAAGAGCCCTGCGATGAGCTGGCGACTTGATAAAAGTGGTTACAGACACTGGATGGATGGATCTGCCCTACAGATCTCCATTCGTGTCCAACATATAAAACATATGATTATAGTATAAGAAGAATCTAGTATAAGCAGCTTAGTGTGATCTATAGTCACAGGTCGGGGTCGATTGGTCAAACACAGTTTCAATCAGGAGACAGCTGTCCATGTCCAGAACGAAACCAATAGTCACCTTCTCTAAATGACACACATACGTAAGTCCTTTCAAGACTTAAAAGCTTAACATGTAACAATTCCACTTTACATTTCTTAAAAAGACGAGACCTTTGTCATATATTTTGTACTTACGTGATCCCAAATGTTTCCAACCATGTCTGACTTGGTCGACACTTCTACTTCAGCGACAGGGAAGTCAGTGAACAAGACTGAAATTAAATTAATCATCAAATCATCCGATGGCGTGAGTGTCCGTACATCATCAGTGACTCAAGTTTGACGGCGGGAACATTTTGTGTTATACCTGCGTTATTCATGCCCTGTTTATCTGCCCCTAACAGCCGGTTTACGTGACCAAACACTAGCTAGCAAGCTAATGTTGGCGCGCAGCGGCATACATTCGTTCGGAAAAACATCCTTATTTTTGGGCTCGACATGTTCAGACGGCTCTTCACAAAAGCATCCAAGCTTTGTCACCACAAACACAGCTTTAAAAACACGCCACCCTCTCTGGCTGCCGAAGGGGAAAATCAGCTCCCATACGTAATGTGAACGTCATATTTTTTGTTTATCTTCACAGTCCCTACAGTGGGTCCCAATAAATGGAGGTTGGAGGCCATTTGTCCAACTCTGAGAAGAGTGCTCGCACTCCTCTTTAGATTTCTCTCTCTCTCTGTAAATAAAACCTGTCTTTATGGCGCTTCGCATGGATCTGGCCCAGAGAGACGCTTTACAAATAGAGATATCTTTCATTTAATCATCCGTCGTTCATTCGCCTCGGTGTACATTGTGCTTGCCATTGTGAGCGGCACTGCTGCTTCTTGATTAATGGCTTTTTCAGAGAGGTGCTGCTAATGGTTTTTTAATTGCTCCGACTTCCTCTCTCTCCGAGCTTCCAGGATTTTCTGCTCCTGTTCCTTACACTTCAGGAAATAGGTAGTTTATATGGCACAGGGGGAAAATTGTTTTCTACGATGCGTCTCTTTCGCCAGCTCTCATGCTGGAGCGTTAATAACTTGTGAAGAGGCTTCTCGGGGACGGGAGCGCCGAAGCCATTCTTCACGGTGCTTGTGGTCAACCTGTACGTGAAAAGATTTCACGTGAGGGGTCATAAATTACAGCTTTTGAATCACACGTGTGTGTAACATAAATGTATGTGTTTTTGTCGAAAGAAGGTCAGGGCTCGAAAATAAAACATACACAGGCACAGATGTCCACGCGCCCTCGTTTTGAGGGGAATGTGCAGCAGGCCCTTCGTCGTGTTTTTTTCACCGCAGAGTTTATCTTATCTGGAGGTCCATTGCTGTCATAAAAGCACAGGGCAGGGAGAAGCATGGGAGGGCACGGTGGTCATCTATCAACCAGTGCGCGGGCCTGAAACAACTACCTCCATAGAAGCACAAAGCCATAGAATCAGCCGTTTCAAACACTTGCTGGTCTAAGTGCGCTGTCTTGCAGCACGATTCAGCCTCCCTCTTCTGGTATCGACTGCCCCGCGGAGAGATACTGGAAATCATTGACTGACTGGAATCATTGAGGATTGTGGTATCAGGCGTATACAACCGCTGCAAACATGCACAGCGAGTGATCAGACATGCGAAGGGGCTCTATCATGATCTCTAATTAATACAGGCTGATTATAGATTTTATTTTCCGTTCCTTAACTATTTCTGGCATATCCATCCTGTCATTGACGTTTTCCCTTCCGTTCAACTCCTACACTCAGCTTTGGAAAAACTGCAGATGCATCAGAATGAAAGAGGAGAGCACGCTCACATATGTAATTTAAAACGTGACGTGTTCGTCCACCCGTGTGGTCCAGGCAGGCTGTACAGCTGTCCAGTGGTGACCTCAGAAGAAGAAGAAAAAAGTCAGTGGTGGTTCTGGCTGTAAGAGCGTCGCACTAACAGGAAAATACCTGTGGCTGCTTTGCTTCTATCTTTAGGGATTTTGGCTGGAGGGTTTCGACAATATCTTTTCAGATGGAACTCGGCCAAACCTGCGAAAAAAAACTGTAAGATAGTAAAAGCCATTCAAGATTGTATTATTCCAGCATTCCAGCTGAATTTGTCACCCTTCGTGTGAGGGCCAGTGTAATTCAAGGTGTAAGCACAAGTGAGTGGAGCTGAGATCCATGACAGAATAGAACAGAATATGTAGAATGACTGGTACACTCCAAGTTTGAAGAAGTGCTTAACATTTGTAAAGTTGAATATTAAGTGATATGTTGAATCACGTTTTTTTTTTTTTTTTTTAACTCAAAGTTCTCACTGACTCGAGCTGTTTTCCTGCTCTGAATGGGATTTATTTTTTGTGTCTATTGCCTTTTGTGAGTTGTCTTTGAGTATCTAACGTTTTTTTTTTGATTCAGCACATTAGAAAGTATGTAAGAGAGTAAATCTACGATAATTAACTTTGTGATGGACCTTCTAAAGGTTGCAGCACTTAACTGAGTGGGAGTTTTCAGCAGCATTCTATCAACTCAGGAATGCAAATTTTAATTCGGTTACATGAATCATCCTGCTCGCCGCCTCCATGTCCGAGTGACGAGGAAACGTCGATGAGTATTTCTCAAATAGAAGTGACATCCTCACATTTGTTTGCAGATTCTGCTCGCAGTGTTCATGTTCACCAGCAGTCTGACAACCTTTAAGAACTGACCAGCTTTGAATGAATGAACTTCCAAATATATGAATAGAATACTGTTAGTCTGTAATTATTTGTCGGTACATGTTTGTTGGCTTATTAAATTCATGGACATTCTCAGATATTTAAAGCTTTTTCGAACTTCACCACAGGGTGATCATGCTCTGGTATGAAAGCGGTACACTCAGCCACGCTGTGGGACCTCTTCCTCTTCACTGTCGCTTCTTAATAACACAAAAGTGTCTGGCTGAGATCACACAGCTGGGCGGGTCCTCCCTCCACACTGTGTGATAGGTATCTCCAATTTAATCTGGACTGGAATTAAATTCCGGCAGACTGTCCCCAACTATGAACTAGGTCTGAAAAATCAGGCTTGAAGGAATGAGAGCGACTAATCCTAAACTAACGTGATCGTGCAACTTTAATTTACTCTGCTCCTGCGGCGTCGCGCTGAGTTTACACTATGAGATTTTCCACGAACAGTTTTTGGAAAATGGCCGACAAAGATCCTAGATCAGAGGCAAATCGGCGTTTACTCAGCAATCACCTGACTGCTGTAAGTCGACTGGGCCAAAGCCTCGAAGATGCCAAGGAGACGTCAACAGCTGGTCGTGTCCCGGATGAGTCAGGAAGCAATGCAACGCTGCAGCCAATGAGAGCAGACACGGGCCGGGGTAGGCAAGGTGTTGGAGAGAGGTAGGTTGGAGGATTCTTTTCTTTTTCTTTCCTGTTGTTTAGCTGCAAATCAGCACACAAACAACTTGGAATGTCTTTTTTCTTGTAGAAAAAAAAAATCTGGTCCCGCACATTCTCACATGTGTTCTCGTTAGCAAAACGTGGTCTGGAGGACAGACAGACTCATCGTGGATTCCTCCTGTGGAGGACTGTAAGAATCCTGATGACAAGACAGAAAGTTGTGGGGTTTTTTTTACACCAATTTAACCGACTAAAAGAAAAAATAGGCTTCTCTCTTATACTAAACTAAGACAAGCTAAACTGTGTCCTTAACTCCTCATAAAAAAAAACAACATAAAATACAAACATGTCATAAACCTGATAAAACTCATGTCTGGTTTGGTTGAAATAAATCCTCAAGTCATCGAGTAAGATATGAAAAATGTTTCAGCTTTACACACCAGTTTTCGCTCACAACTGATGTTCAGTTTGTCGTCCAGCACCCATCATTTCTTTCTCGTCCCAGAAGTCGTAATCATTATCTAATTCTTCCATCCAAACTGATAAATAATTTTTAAAAAAAACATCTACTCATTATTTCCCCATAGTTTTTTGTTTTGTTTTTTTTGTTTTTTTTTTTGCCACGAGCATCTATTCTGATCTATTTTGAATGAATTAATGACACAAACACCCCTCTCCCTGCTTTTTTAAATCAACACATTTGTTTCCTATACTCAAATGGCGGTTGGCGGTAGCGACAGCTCCGTGCGAACGTTGATACCAGCTAAGTGGAATCAAGAGGTGCTCTTTTAAAAAGAAAGTCGTGCGAAAGGTCCATCATCACATTAATCAACAAAAGAACTGCAGCCTCCTGGTTCATTTCAATGTTGCACAGCGGGGGGTTCCCAACAGAGAGAGACAAACAGGCTCCGGCGCTGACAGGTAGATGTCTTTGCTAATTGAATATCCGTGAATTCTACTATTCACCTCATGATCGACGAGAAAAGGTATAAAAATGATTGTCGCTGTAATAACTTTCCAGAGTTGTAATAACTTTTAATATCTTTTTTAATATCTGTTTTAAAACCGCTGCGCGCTTCAATGGACGAATAAGTCAAACTTGAACGTCCTGGATTGTGTTTTATCGTCGATCCTATTTATCCAACAATGGATGCTTTACTTTTGTTGATGTAAAAAAAAAAAAAAATATCCAGGGGTTATTTTCAGTGCCAACACAATAATAACAAGTAGATGCTGTTAATTAAAAATATACAATCTAACTGTGTGGGCGAGCACCAATTTATTCAAACAAATGATTTTGGGTTTTGTTGCCACCCTGTGATGCACTTTGGTTTGACAAAACGATGGTGTTAAATTGTAGATTTGCTTTAACACATATCCATTCTAACATTTCTAACAGCTTTTTATGCAAAAGACGGGTTTAACAATATATTTTCTTGACTTTGTTGAATGGAAAAGACTGCAAAACCACTAAGAACAAACCAGCAGTTTGTGTGCAAAACCCTGTAAAATAAGGGGAGCCGGCAATAAATCCTCTATTTTTCAGCGGCCACAATGCCTGTGGTCGTTCATTTCTCCATTTCCATCTCTTTTTTTTTTTTCCTGCTTTTTTTTTTTTTTTTTTTTTGTAACAAGGAAGGTTCGGGTGGGCATATCGTTAATAACGGAATAGTGATTCATCATTTAATTATGATTTGACAAATGCTCGCGCCTTCCCCTATTCTCCGCATCCTCCTCCCTTTCAATTCTCCGCTCTGCCAAACTGTCACGCACTCCCCCCGTGGGATTAATTCGAGCTGTCTGTCTTTGTGAGGCTGCCGGCGCTCTCGGGGCGGCGGGTGCACGACACTGTCAATGAACAGAGAGCCTGACACTTCCAGGGAGCCGCACACAGACGCACGCTCCCCGCTCCCCTTGTTATTGTTTTCACCTTAACCCCTTCCTGCTTGCCTCCCTGCCTGCCTGGGTGTGTGTGTGTGTGCACCTCCTCTCCTGCTTTCTTTGCCCCCCGTCTCTCTCTCTCTCTCTCTCTCTCTCTCTCTCCCTCCCTCCCTGTCTTACCTGTCTCTCACCTCTCTGCTGTCTATCGCTCCCTCCCTCCCTCCCTTCCTTCCAGCCCCTTCTCATTCTCTCTCAACCCCTCACAGAGAGAGGGACAGCAGCAGCATCAGGAGGAAGCACCACACAAAGGAAGCGGTGGTTGGTAGCTCCGGTGGAGGAAAAAAAAAAGGGGGGGGCAGCTTTGGGGAAAAAGTCATACAAATCAATCAAAAAAAATAAATAAATTTACCTGCTTTGCTTGTAAAAAAAGAAAAAAAAAAGTTCAGAGAGATGTTGTGTGCATTTTTAAAAGACTTGTTGGATGGACGCGAGAAAAAAAAAAACTCAACCGCGTCTCAACCCTTCTGGTGGGCAAGTGACGCTAATGGGTGGCCATTAAAAACGAGGCATGTTTGAGTTGAACTGGAGCGTCTGTGTAGCCAAATCCAGCAGGCCTTAGCCCCAGCTGGAGAGATAAGGTTTAATACCAGGCACAGGGCCCAGCCTTATCTCCCCTACTGATAGAGGAGAGGGGAGGGGAGGCGAGGGGAGGGCAGACGAGGAGAGAAAACAAGAGGGACAAAAACAAGTGTCTTGCAGGGACCCTGGCTGGCTGGCTGCGTGAGTGCGTCCTCCCGCCGTTGGCATAGAAACTAATCCACGTTCACATTTAGCACCTGACTCGTTTCTTTTTTTTTTTTTTTCCACCTCTCTCTCTCTCTCTCTCTCTCTCTCTCTCGCTCTCTCTCTCTCTCTCTCCACGGCCATGGTGCAGTGGGAGCTGGGGGAGGAGAGGGTATCCGTGAGCTTTCTCCCTCTCATAATGAGGCTCGTAGGAGGGAGGGAGGGAGGGAGGGAGGGAGGGGGAGGGAGAACAGTGAAGAAGGGAGGGCGAGCCGACTAGCTGGCTGCCTGGCTGACACCCTTGGCCTGGAAGATCCAGCTGTGTCTCTCCGTAGGACACAAAACACACTCGCACACATCCAGCCGCCCGCCCGTCCGCTCCACGTCGCCTTGTTCCAGCACACCTGGAGGACAGCAGGCCGTATCGGAGACGGATATCGATTGACCAGGCTAAACACACATAAACTAGCTGCCGGGAATCATGAATCGTCTTCCGGGCAGAGTTTGATTTTATCCTCAGCGGTTTGTTAATCCTGTCGTGTCTCACGTTTTTAGTTTGTCACAACACATGGCGGCCGAGCACCACACACTTTACACTCAACCTCGCTTCTTTCCTCATACACACACAAAGAAGCTGTCCATTGTAAATACCTAGGTCCAGGTGATAGTTGTGCTGTTGTTTAACAGTTGTCCGGGTTCACATGGTTTGTTTATAATCATGCAAATGTCTGGAAGGATATCTGGGACATCTTATTAGCCCTATAAAAAAAGCACGAGGAGAATGGAGCTACAAGTTTGTGTCTCAGTCTTGTGTGTTCATCGTTTTTCATGTTGATTATAGTATAAATAAAGCTCAGCTTAATACAAACTCTTTTATTGGCAGTGTTAGCTGGAATATGGGAGCCGTTTCACCTTTCACCAGCACAGAATCAAAACAGAAGCACCAGAACCAAACCAAACCTAGATTTATGCATGAATTTGAAATATTGATGTGTAATTTGAGGGGGATTTTTTTTTGGAAAGTGTACTTTATAAGTTACAAAGAAAAATATATTTTGGCAACTGGCGGCCATGCAAATGCAGCAGCTGGTAACTTTGGGTTCAATTTTGTTTTGCAATTGTTATTTGTTTGACTGGTTTGCTGGAGCACTTTTTTTTTTATCTAAGAAATACATTTATCAGAATTTGAGAAGAAAGGGCAGCTTCTGGATTAAGAGCAGTGGACTCTGAGACGACCAATACTGACAGCATTTTTTGACCATCCAACCTGGCTATCACGTCTGCTCCAGGTAGAAAATGAAGAAGGTTGTTTGCTGATCAAGATTGGTCCTGGCTAATGTCCGGCTGCAGGAAAATGAAATATTCAAATGGGACTCAGACTGGCAAAATGACAGGATATCAGAGACAGCTGTGCCTGCATCTTTACAGAGACCTGTCTCCACCATGACATCCCAGATGGAGCTGTTGCACCTGACAGGTGGGTCACGTTCTGAACCGAGACAGTGCAGGACGAGGAGAGGTGGACTCTGTGTTTACATGATTGATGCTCGGCACTTACACAGTCAGAGTTAAGAGACGGTGTTTGATGTCAAACTTTAAATGCAACATCTTGTTGCCGCTGTTTATATTCACCCTGATGCAAATTGAACCTTTGAACTGTGAGTAAACAGCAGAATCTCAGTGCTGTGTAACTAACCTACACTGCAACTCAGTTGCCAACACTGCAATCAGAAATTCAGGTGTGTTATACTCGCTGTTTGGGCCACTAACCTCCAGGGGAGCTCAGGTGTCTCCATAATTTTGGTAAGCTCACTTTTTCTCTACTTCTTCATTTTCAAATCGTTGTCTTCAGCCACACTCAGAGCCGACATAAGTGACATCAATTGAGGGAATTTATTAGATGTTTTTATCAGCCCAAACAAGGCTTTATAAAACATTTTTCATGTGTGGATTGTTGTTCCCCCAGACCTGTAATCAGAAGATCTGATATTTCCCTTTCATGATTGAATATAAGCTCAATTTCAATGCGTACAATTGCTTCTTTTATAAAGTGGAATTTAACATTAAACAATGTTTTCTCTTCAAGGAAATATTATGAAGCACATGTTGATTGCACAATGTAATGGCTCTGGAATAATGACACAAACAGACATTTAGATTGGTTTCAAATTAATCTTGCTTTCACTATACTGTTGGGCCTGCCACCAGGCGTGAAATGTCCCAGGAAAATTATGCCTGACGGGTGATGCAGTCAGGTTTGGCATCCTGGCAACATTTCTATCTGCTTTCTTGCTCTGTTAAGCATTTTAAAGAATGAATAAAGTCACAGAAAGTGATCTAGTTATTTTTGTAACAGCACCATCAACAGTAATACCACTTGGAAACAGTAGGGGAAGAGTAGTAGTGTCTCTCTCCATTTGAAACACACTTGATACATAAAATTAAATAAACGTAAGGCTACTTTCAGCTTTGTCAACTGAACGTTGGGGCTCAGAGATACCTTGAACTGAAGTGTTAATGGTTTAGACAACATGAACAAGTTTCAGGTAAGATATTTGCCCCGAAGAAGACTGTGAGTTGGACTGCGTCGGCACTAAGCCCATTTATCAAAGAGGCTTTCATTTATGCAAGACAGGGTGCCTTGGTATTGTTAGGTTATAACTTATTGATCACAAAGCAAAGTACAAGTCCAACCTCTCCCTTTTTTGGCTTCAAGTAAGACTCAGTGATTTAAAAAAAATAGATACAGCCTGCTTATGTTGAATTCATCCATCTAGAGTTCCAGTAATGTGATCAACAGGTGAAATCTGATGATTTACTCTACATCAAAACATACAGATTCAGTATCAAACCTGTTTCAGTTCAGTTTCATACTTGAGGACCGAGTATTTTCTAACTCGTCTGAAGACAAGCCTTTTGCTTTAAGGGAAAGAAGCTGGTTGCTCTCCTTCAGTGTTACCTCTGAGAGACACCAAAATACAATGTCTTTAATTAATTTCAAGAACACTTCAACACACTGATAATTCTAAATCAAACTGACTCAAATTGTCCAGTAGATTAATTATTCTCTGAAACTGATGTTTTAAACCAATCAAAGCAATTGAACCACCATTTAACAGTCTCACCACGCACTGTTGGAACACTGGTTTGATAGCCCGTTACTAAGATGTACGTCCAAGTGAACTCGTGGAGATGCAATATGGCTGCAAAGATGGCTATTTGACGACAGCAGGATGTGACACTCGCATAAACACGCATCGATTTTTATGTTGTGTACATACAAATGCAAACATAGACACATGGACGCACACCGCCACAGCCTGATGGGCTTAGCAAGGTGTTTATTTTCCTCCCCTTGACGTGGGTTGCACTCTCACGTCACTCCGTTTCCCCCAATGGTGCAGCTCCCCCCTCTCAGTCTCTCCCCGTGACATCAGTCAATGAGCTGGAAGAAGGAAGCGAAGACGAGAAGAGGCTGCTGGAGCGCCATCTCGCTTCTACCCCTTACTCCACCCCACCTCTCTTTCATTTTCTGTGTGTGTGTGTGTGTGTTGCGCGCGCTCACACACTCACACAATAGTCTCTTAAGGCTTTTGGAGGATGCCGTGTGAGAGGAGTGAGGTGCTTTCCCGTGGCTGTCCTTCAACTCCCCACTTACCTCTCAGAAGAGCTCTCTGCGTCTGCACTGCCCATGTCACAGCCATTGTCCCTAATTAGGGATTCAGGACCCGAGCCCATTCAATTAATGTGCAGTCACAATGCGCCGCAGATTCACCTCACTCTTCACCCCCTCCCTTGTAGCCCTAAAAAGCCCTTTGCAACCCCTTTCTGCAGCGGCAGCAGTTTGGAGGGGCTGAGGTGAAAAGGACATAAAGGTTGAGAGCGCAGGAGTGATTTTTTTTTTTTTTTTTGTAAATTCGAAGGACCTAACTAGAGCCAGGTTGGCAAAAAGCTGTTATTAAGAAAAAAATGTAAGATATACCTTTTAAATATATGTCTTTAAATATGTTGTTAAAAAGTGTGATATTTATGTATCCACTGAGGTTGAGCAGGTTGTACAGTTAAAATAAAATCTTCACTAAATATACTTATTTACCTGAACTGAAGGAAAATAAAGACTTTCCACATTTCTCCAAGTGCCTGACTTTGACCATAACCCTTAATGAAGAGGTCCGGTGTATGTACTCATGTTGTGTTTGCATAAGGGAAACTGGAGCGCAAAAGACAAATGGGCTCATATACATTATGTCACCAGTTTAAGTACCTGGACCAGGAAAAAAAAAAAAAGAAAAACGGAAAATCCGGGCAGGGCAATGAGAATGAGAAAGTGTCTGAAACTACAGTGCCATCATTTCCCCTTCCAGCAAGGCACTTAACCCCCAGCTGTTCTGATGGAGCTGCTCAGTGGCCGGCAGACTGCGGTGCTACTTAGCGGCTCGCTGTGCTGCCTCGCTCTGGCTGGCTCTTACATTAGCAGGATAGATAAACCTTTCAAAAAAAAAAAAAAAAAAGTACAATAAAGTAAAGTCTGGTCAGGACATATACACTGCTTCGCACAGTGTGTATGGCGAGTAGCACAAAGTCCAGATTTGATTTGACTATTTATCTGGATTCACACTGTCCCTCTGTGTAACCAGAGGTGTTAAAAGAGATGAGACAAACAACATTTTGAGGAGAAAACTCACGAGGTGGCGGTTATAAGGCACGCAAGACCCGTTCGCCTGCTCTAGCTCAGCCAAACCAGAAACACATCGGCCAGTCGTGTTGCTGCCCTGATGCAAGCGCAAAGTTGAGATTCGCGGCAAATTTCAGCTTATTTGGTGCGGCTCCACACAGACTCCTAATAGCCACAGATGACGAGGATTAACAAGAAAAGTGAAGTGACTTTGAGATTAGATACTGAACTCGCATTTGTTGAAGTGTTCTGTTGCAATGAGTCAATGTGAAAGTTGTGATGTTTTGAAACCGTGCGCATGCGTAGTAACCTGTGGGGGGAAATGAGCATTGTTACCTTACTGACTGGGCAAATTCATACAACTTTTTCACGTTATTTTTTGATGAGATCGATACATGAAGATTTTTTTTTTTTTTTTTTTGGAAAAAAAATTGAAAGTTAAGTTACAGCTCTCTCTCTCCCTGTTCATTCAGAGAGGGGCCTGGTCTTATTGGTCTTAAGTTAAGACACTGTCTACTGAATCCTCGATAGGATCAGTAAAAACTCTACCATTGAAATTGATGAGGTACAATGCAAACAGACGCTTTGTGTTCCGTCACAATATTTTTTCCATTCCCAATGATCAGAAGGAACAGTAAGAGTGTTGGTCAAATACAGTTATAATTCATGTCTGCTTAAGGGGGAACTGCACAATGGAAAGATGACGTGGCTGTTTACATCAAGAATTCATTGCTCATTTCTCCTTTCAAAAGGCCAGCCTCTAATAGCGTACAGACGCTGTGAGCACAGCTGCAGCTGCTCTGCACGGCTGCAGCGGTCGAACTTGCGTCTGTGGACGCGGTAGCTCGAAATACAGCTGCATTGAATCTATGATGCTGTGGATACACGGCTACAGTATCTGCACTGTGACTACTCTTTATAGCTCCTGATGAAGCATCGTTAAACCACTCTGGATTTGAACCTGTGGTGCTTCCATCAGACATGACAGATGTGTTACCAATACACCACAGAATACTTTCAGCCAGTGCAACTGAATACAGCCCTCCATATATATATATATATATATATGTATATATATATATATATATATATATATATATATATATATATATATATATATATATATATATATATATTTATTAGACACTTACTGACACTTTATATATTTAGCTGCAATGGTACAGACCTGCACCCAGGCCAGCCACAGCTAATGGTGCTCTCACTTGCACCAGGGTCAAAAACTAGCAGCAATCCACTACATGATACATAAAACTATTGTCCATCATAACCTGAAACTCAATGCGGAGATGCGCAAACAAAAGTGTAAGCGAACACCGAAACATTTCAGAGAAAGAGATTCCCTCCTCGACCTTCCAGGGTGCAAATAGCACAGGGGTAAGTAGGACATGAATCAAAGAGCGTGGTCATTAAAAGATCTGACACAACTAGAGAGACAACATATTGTTATTCGGATGGTGAAGAAATCTGCAGCCAAAGGCAGATGGTGCGGATTTTTATGTAGTTTGTACAATGCTGGAAGGAATTAATAACAAATGTTGCTCAAGGATTAATTTGATGTTATTTGTCTGAACTCCACTGTATCGCACCCCAACAGTGGTCGGACCCTGTTGTAAAACGTACAAGTTGGAAAGGAGGCATGACGTGAACACACGACACCACAAATCAGCAGCCAGCAGGATTGATGAGGCCGTATACTGAGCTATAAGGGATCGGTCTGATGTATGTAGAGGTGAGGTGTTATTTATTTATTTATTTTCTTTAGCAGCCTGGTGTTATTTGCACGCCATTTAATCATTTAATCAAGGTAAACACAGTGGACGGCCGTGTGTAATACCACTGAGCTCTGTCGTGCTACTTCTTAAATAAGAGGCTGCAGATTTATCAGCATATCTGTCCTGCTGCCTTCAGATGTCTGCAGGGATTTAATGAACTGAAGGAGAAGCTTTTTCACGCCGTCCGAAGCAACAGTGGACAACAGGTAGGCCTGCTGTAATATTACTCTTATTCACTTATGGATAAATGAAGAATGCAGACAAACTTGTGTTGTTGTTCTATTAATACGTTTTATATACGGCTTAGGCATCATTCAGGCTTCCGCAACCCATTTGCTCAGAGTATTTCATTTGCTGCTGTTGACAAAATGATTCAGATTGGCAGCGAAGCTTCACTGCCACAGAAACAGACGTTCTAAGATTCTCAGACACATTTTCCAACGAAATACCAGCAATTCAACTTTGATTATGAAGATGGAAAGTGAGGGGATCACTGATGTTCGTAAAGATTAATCTACAGCTGATGGTTTCGTGGTGATCCATTCCAACAGTTCTTGAGAAGTTTAACTCTCTCAAAACCACAAATGTAAACCTCACGGTGGCACTAAAGGAAGAAGGTCAGTAGGCTTCATCCTCGAGAGAACACAAATGCCTGTACAAATTAATGGCAATCCACCTAATATTTGTTCAGACCAGCGGACTGACATCGCCGTCCCTAGAGCCATGCCACGAGTGTGGCTGAAAATAAAATAGATCATTCTCAGGTTTAAGAAACAAGAGGAGAAAACAGACACTCAGTATGTGCTGCATGTTTGGAACGGTGAGAATTAGCAGCAGTAGAATCATAATACGGACAAAGGGAATTACAATATTAAGTAAACAGTACGTTGCGAGGTGAGTCTCATTAAAGCGTAATATGAAAAGTAAATGAGAGTGTTCGATCCACTACAAACAGATAGATGGTGCACAGCTTTGCCCCAAAAAAAAAACCTACAGCTCATCTATCCAACCAGGAACACGGTCGGCACACACAATAAAATCTGAAGCCACAACCAGGCAAAGTCTGTATGCAACCTCCGACTGAATAATACTTATCTTTCCTCTGTGTCAAATGATTCAATTACTTACACTCACCCAGACAGGAAATTAGGGATTTTATGTATGAAGTATTTTGCAGGGGTAGGAGGCGTGAACGGGCTTCTTAATGAAGCAAGCCTGCCTGAGTTTATAATGAAGATATCCGAGGAACGGCAGAATTATTGCATCCTGACCTGTAGACCTTCACGAGACATTTACAAACACGCGTGCGCGCACACACACGCACGCACGCACACACACACACACACACACACATACAGGAATGATGACACCACTGGGCAAAGGCAGGCAAATGTCTCAGGTGTTGGTATTCAGGCGAGAATAAAACTAATAGGAATTTGTTGCGATGTGAAATACTTTAACCTATTAGAAAAACGACCCTCTTTTGTTCCAGCTAGACTCTTGTGTCGCCCTAACCTGCAAATGCTCAAAGTGTACACACGTTCAGACGCACACGGCGGCCCAGAATGAACTGCTGTCATTATGCCAGCAAACACACGGATAAGTAAACAAATAAATATACTGTGTATGTGCGTAAAATAGATCATGGCGGCAAAGCGGTCCGGGATGCGTGCCATGTAACCGCAAAATCACCAGTTTGCATCCAACAGGGGACCTTTGTTGCATCACCTCCATCTCTCTGCACACTTCCTGTCTTTTCCTCCACTATGTTCTATCAAAAAAGTTTTTAAAAAATGTCACGACAAACTTTACAGCTTTTCAGTATTTTCAGGCATTTTTGCATCTTTTCATCAGATCTGGTGCAAAACAAATATTTATTGGTGGTCTGAAACCTAAAACACCGCACATGTTGAGATTAGGGGTGTCGTGATATAAAAATGGAGTATCTGCTCATCTTGTTGCCTTTTCACGAGTAACTGAATGCTGCACTTTTTGTACAGTATGTGTAAATTATTTGCAAAATATCATTATCGTTAATTTGTGTAGCCACGATAATCGTGTACTGAAAATCTAAAATCGTGAAGGTGTTGACCTTTATTTTATATTTGTCTTTCTAGGATTTGACTTTCTAAGCAGCCCTATTGTCAGAATACTATGTAGGCAGTTAATGTTTCTGCAAACCGTGGACACATTTGAATAACAAACATGCATACATGCCGTATTGACATTACTGCAATACATGTCATATGATTTTTACTTTATGAGCTGACTATCTTATTGGGATGTTGAGGAGTTGGTGGTGGCCTAGCAGCTAAGCAAGAAATATTTCCAAGCCAGTGACCATTGTTCAGGACTGTGTTCCAACACCTGTAAGTGTCAAACCACTGAATATTCTAGTGAGATGTCGAGGGCATTTTGCAGTTGTGTTTGTGGCATCAAAACATCAAAACCTGACGTTAAAAACGTCTGGACACTTTCATTGTTGTGAGTGGCGACAATACTGAGCAATAACACAAACTTATCCTAACCCTGGCCAAGTGGGTTATGCACCTAAACTTAACCGGATCGCATGCACAGCGTTACATACATTGCAAACGTTTGGAGCTTTTATAAATAATCAGTTGCAAAAGCTGCACAGCTTCAATATGTACTACAGGATTTGATGTTGGGTTAAATATAGTCAACCAGAGCCTTGAAACAACAAAACAACAAATTAAAGGTGTCAGAACTGCACTGCTTTAGGAGCAAATGCTGAACTTCAAGTATTGCATAGTATAGTATATGTGAGAGCACCCTAAACGAGTCATTTTGACTCTGAACGCAGCACAGGGACATACAGTGTAACGCCTATAATCATGGCGGCTGGTGTCATTATATTTCTCAGCTTTTTCCTTTTTTTCTGTTCGCCACAACTAGCAGAGGGTAATAGCTTCATTCTAAGTGGAATATATTTATCCTTCACAAATGTCAGACTGCCGTTGTCACTGTGCCGTTGCTACAACAGCCATGGTGTGTGGCAGGCAATTGCCCCATGGGCATATCACACAAACACACAAATGCACAGGCACGGAGACAGCCACGCATGCCCACACACATACAAACACACCTGTAAACATATACCGTGCGCTGGTATGTCAGCAACTGTCTCCTCCTCTCATCACATCCATATACGCATCTCCACCTCTTCCCCCCCACCCCCCACAGTCCTCACGCAGAGCCCCCCCCCTCCAATGTTGTGGCCTGCCCGTGACAGTAATTGAGGGAAGCTGGCCGGAACAGTGTGAAGATGGGGGTAGAAAAAAGGGAAGGATAGGAGGAGAGAGAGATGAGACGAGGAAGGGAGGGGGAAACCATTCATCTGAGACCCATGGATGTGGAATGGCATATTACAGGTCTAATGTGTAATTAGATAGATAGGGAATAAGGTCAGTGTGCTCTGAGAAAGGGGAGATCGCTGTCAGCACAGTGCCATCTAGTGGCACAGAGCCGCCTCGTCGTCAGGTGGCCGGCTGTGGACTGAATGGGGATCAAATTAGGAGTTAACAATGATTTATGACATATTCTTCGCTGTCTGCAAGTGAAATTTCTCGTGTGATTGTTTGCTCCTCAAACTGCGTCCAGTGCCGCTGTCACGTGCTCTTCCAGTCGAGGGGATGTATACGGTTCCATTTTTTTTTTCCCACCCCCTTGAATGTTGGCATTGTTGGCCGGTTGATTAAAATGACTTTAAGACTGCAACTTTAATTATTTTTAATTTGAGCCAATTTAGATTCCTAGATTGTTTGGATAAAGCCATGAACATGTGTTTTTACAATAGTTTATGAGGCAGACGGAGAGCCAGAGACACATGAAGACAGCAGGCAGACAGACAGGTAGACGGTTGTGTTTGCACTGTATGTAAACTGTCTCGTGTTTACATGTTTGCTATGGTAATGCTCCAGCCCCTAATGAGAGCTCCAGACCCCTCCCCCCCCCTGCTTCCTGACAACAGGTGTTTGGTCCAGACCTCTTGGAGACAGTCAGATCACGTGACAGGAAGCTGCTGAGAAAAATTACAATCCTGGGGGCAGAGAAATAATCTCTCTCTGCGTTTACAAGCGACGCGTAATACATGTTTGCGCAGCTTTAAGCAGAACTGTCTGCAAAACTACGGATGTGTGCTCATTTAAGTTATTATTTCAGTAAAGACAGCGGTGCACTGATGGGGTGAACTCACAGAAAATTACACTATGTTTAGTGTGCACATGGAAATCGTGCTAGTGTTTGCCATGCAGGCATCATAAAGGCAAAAACGTGATATTTAAACATGAACTGAGTCAACAAATGTTATTTTCGGTGTCATTAATAAGCTAGAATAAAACCATGTGACGGTTTTATCAGCTGTTTAGTGAGAATGAGATGACAAATGTACAACTTACACACTCAGAAATCAAGATTTTTTACTTTCTTCATCCTTCTCAGTTGCCATCACAAGGCTGTTTAAGCTGTTTCAAGGCTGCTGGACTGTGGTTTTTCTTTGTGAAAGGACTCCGGTCAGATTTTCCACAACAGTCCAAAGGTTGCGACTTAGCAATAGTAGCTAACATTTATTTAGAAATGGAGCCCGCTGATATAAACGGCCGGCTCTAAGCTCAACGGAGAAGTTTCACAGAGCCCCTTTAAATTCTCATAAGGTTGCTAAACACAGATGTTATATAAAAGACTTCCAGCTTACATATTTGACCTCTTAATTCTCTACACCAAACCAAGACCACTCAGGTCCTCTGACCAGTCACTTCTGGTCGTCCTTTGGGCTCAGCCAAAGCTCAAGGGCGACTGCCCCACCACATCAGACCTGCCTCCGTCTATACTGATTGATTCAAAGCACTTCTTTTGTTCATACTTACATTGCTACTATAAAATGAGCTCAAATAATAGTCGTGTTACCAGTTTTGACAATGCTGGATGATTTTATCTTGAGATCTGGGTCTCGTATTGTCTGCTCTGTATATAATGTGTTTACAGAACCTGTCCTAGTGCCTATAATATTTTTTCACAAGTCATCACTGGGTTTTTTTACATCCTTATTGACTATGTGTCATCTCAAAGATTCAAATGCCTATCTTTTTTATAATTGATTAAACTCTGAAGTCATTTGTCAAGCTAAATTGTCACATATATCCTCATCCCTGCTTCCTAAATGTGATGATGTCCACATTTCCTCTCATTTATAAAGATATAAAATGAATATATTTGGGTTGGTGGACAAAACAGCCAATTTGAAAAATGTCACCCTGGTCTCTGAGAAAATTGTGATGGTCATTTTTTCACAATTTTCCCAAACTAAAATGGAAGATGAAGTCATTAGTGGCTCTCTCAGTCCCACGTCTGCATTGTTTCAAGCATGGCTTTTATCGTCTGTGTTTCATCTGTATTTGCTGTGAAGCACATTATACTTTGTGATTTAGAAAAAGTGAATTCATTACAACTGAATTAACCCTAAAAAAAATTAATCATGTGTGGCAACCAAAAAAAGACCAGAAAAAAAAAAACTGTAAGAACTAAAAGAAAGAAGACAATTAATGCCAAAATCAAATTGCAGGACTGATGGTTGCTCTGCTGTCTAAACACTCCAGAATCAATCCGCTCAGCATATTCGAATAACTTACGAATGTGTGTGTACGCATGTGAGGACGTGTGTGTGTATGTGTGTGTGTGTGTGTGCATGTCCACGCCGGCACACTCCTCTATCGTTCTATTACATGGGCCAGTGACTGCGCCATCTCTCCAGTTTCACCCCTCTGCTCTCCCAGACGTCTCATATTGCCCGGAGGGATGGTGTTGATGTGGGAGGCAGGGAGGAGGGGGAGGAGAGCAGGGGAGGGCGGGTGACTACACACATTATCTGTCTGAGAGCAGCTCAGACCGCACGGCCGCAATCCTCTATCTCCTCTCTGCTGACTTCAACATCTAACATTTGGTCCAAATAATCTCGCAATTTCTTTTGTTCACTGGATTCTTGACAATTGTTCAGTTTGATAGGCAATAACTGCATCATCCACGGAGACACAATGAAGGAGGGGGTCGTGCTGAGAGACACAAATGTGAAAAAGTGTCTGTGTAACGAACAGCCACATATCATGTTCAATTACAGACCTCAAGAAAAAAGCCTTTGGGGATTATGATGGGGCAAAACTTTATGCTTGTGAAACTCAAAGTGTTTGTCTCAATAATATATCCAACTGCAGATTATTTCATTAAGGACAATCATCATTTCTTCAATTAACAAACATTATCAAATCCGCCCATAACCATACAAATATAAAGCAACCGTGAATATGCGCACAGGTGGTAAAAAAACATTTCACAAGTCAGTGAGATGGCCTTTAGTTTAATTGAGAATCAATTCTGCCCCCTGGTGGTGATAAGAGGAACATCCTCAGAGTGAGCAGCAGTGAGAGAGTGCAGTTTATATAAAGGTGAGCTGTGCTGATGGTAAAATAATCACCCTAAACATGATTGCCATTTAAAATGTAATGACTGTTGTATAATAATCAAAACCACACGCTCAGGAACCAAAGGTCTGTCCCTGAGTATGAGTCAGCACCGTGATGGCACGAAACTCAGGAGCCCAAGTACCTCTATGGTCAGTTAAAGGCCTCGGCGTTCGTTTATCGTGGGCTGTATTCACTTTGTCTTTCTGTTTATCTAGCAGGTGAAGCGTTTACAGGAACAAGGCGGGGAGAACCGCCACCTACGCTGCTACTGTCCCTCAACCATTTCCATTAACCTCAAGCACACTGTACAATTTGAAAAGTTGACTTTACTTTAAAAATGTCAGGGAACCAATGACCTCGGAATGACCAAGTGAAATAGACTATCAAGTTTAAATTGTGTGAGCTGAAAAGTTTTGACAACTCAACAATATTTGTCCACATTATTTGGTAATTTTGAGTAAGATCACTCAGTCAGGTTTTACAGTGTATGAAGCAGAAGAAGAAGAAGAAGAAATTATATCATTCATATTATTGACTGTAAATAGGTCAATGAAAACGATGGAAACATAGTGTAGTGTTGCAGAGTAGCATGGAATCATGGGAGTTGTTATCTTCATTGTGAAACAGCCTCCACTGCCAATGAAAATCTGTCTGACGTGACTCCGGCAGAAATGTTCACAGACCAGCTTCAAACTTACATTTGCTTTACCCTCTCTGCTTTTGTATTGTTTTCATTATAGTCCCCAAAGATTAGATTTTTGTTTTCAAATTAGATCCTCAAAGGAGCACTACGTAGTTATGGAGAAGAAATTAGAACTCAGAATTCTAATATTTATGATATTCATGAGATAATAATACAAACTCAGAAAATATGTTTCCATAAGTGAATAAACAAGCTGTTCTCAGAGGAAAATAAGGTCCCAAGAACACTGTTTGAAGCTAGAAAGGTGGCGGGGTCCACCACAAAGTAGCACAGCATGTACCTGTGTTGTCTTTTACGGTCAGTTTGTTTATTCCGTTTTTATTCAGTCGTGAAAACAAAGAGAGTTTGTTTGTTTAGTTTGTTTAGGGATTAAAAAAAAAAAAAAGAAATCTGCAAATTCTGATGTAATCATGGTTAAAATTTCTTACACAAAAAAAAGCCCGGTTTTGTCCCAGTAAACACTGCTTGAACTCGTCCTGTGGTTTCCTTAAAAATATCCAGTGTTATCACGCTTAAAAATGCTGAAACACTGTCTCACCTGGTCACCTATAACTTCACCAGCATCTCATTCCCCTCTTGATTTGACATTTAGGTCAGAAACATGTAATGTGAACTTGATATGACACCTTCTGTAGAAAAATGTCAATATGGTACGTCACCCATGACACGTAAAAATGGGAACATATCAGTGGTTTGCAGAACTCCCAACATTTTTCCCTGACGACTGGACTGTCGTTCTCTGTGCTGTCCTATGCACCGCTCTGGAAGCCGTGCAGATTTGATGAAATTGTGTGCAACACAAAAGATGATCTGATATGAGCGTCCAGACTGACATCCAATTTAAATCGCATTTCAAACCACCTCCAAATGTGCTTTGGACCCAATTTTCAAAATTGCATTTCATGTAGTTTTTGCTGTCCTAAAATCAATCTTGAAAAAAAAGGAGAGATTTTGGCTGTCAGTCTCAGCATGGTTTTAGTCTGTGTTTCCCTCTTTCAGTTCTCAGGATGTCTGCGTGGGCTCTGTAGTCCTGTGTGTCTCTGTCTTTCTCCCTGAGTTCCTGCTGTCGTTGCCTTCTGGATACCTTCTGTTGTCTCGCTGGAACACTCTCATTTGGATTACTCTTTTTTTATTCGTTAGTTGTTTTTTTTTATTCATTAAGCTTTTATTCATTATACCTTCCTGCGTGTCCCTTGTCTATATTTGGGTCATCAACTTTGAACTAAGGACGTAACCTTGAGATTATTTCAGGTCACATTCAGACGTGTTCGCCGACTTCCTTCCTCACTCTTTGACGTATCATCACATGATCGGAAACAGCCTGATGCAGGCAACCAAATTAAACACACTGCCACTTTGAATAAAATTAGATTTCTCTGGATCCAATCATTACTGCGGATGTTTGGGATAATGAAAGTACAGAACTGGACAAATATAGAACAAAGTTTGAGTAATTTTAGACATTTTGATGAAGAAATGTTACATATTATATTTTTAACTGTAACATTATTTCTTCCTTTCACCCTCATCTTTCCATCTGTAATCATCATTGTTTTTTTTTAGTTTTTTAAAATATTGTTAATGTAATTAATGTATCAATATTTGGATGCATGGAAAATATTTCTTCATGTTGAGTTCCTTTCCATATCTCGTATCCACACTTCCGCTGTGTCCAAAAACGTTTGCAGGGTGATCTCAGGATCAGACCACACACTGCATCACTACTGAGTAATCTCAGATCCATTCAGTATACGCCCCCGCTCCCCCTCAGCAAATGGCAAAGACACAGGAAGTCAGCGTACAGCAGTGTGGGCAGCGCTGGATTTCTCGGCAGCAATTGATTTTACTTGGAAATAATTCACAGTGAGTAAAATTCAAGGAAACATCAACGTTTCACCTCGCAGGCTTCTAGATCCATCAGTGGAAGACCTCTTACTCTGATAGCGAGATCAGCAGCAGGGAAGAGACAACTGACCACACCCACAGTGCAGAGCAAACACTGAGCAGCATATCATCCCTTCAGTCTCTGCTCTGTAAACACGAAAACACACCGGGGTGTTCTTTTTGTATCTCTGATAGGTGGGGGTGTGAATGATGCCAGAAACACATGACAACTCCAGAATCCTGAAGCATATTTCTCCCACTCAACTTTCTGTGACTGTTTTTTATTCTTACTAATCTTCTTGAAATATTACCGTCGGACGTTTCAATCAGGCTGCCTCTCAACCGAGCATTATTTTGGCCACCCACGCAGCTCTGAGAGCGGACATGACTGGCTTTGGCCGGAACTCATCGAGGGGAAGAGCTGATCTGGTGAAACAGTATACTGAAAAACCTCAAGATAGTTTTACATCCGCCAGACTGAGGAAGAAAAAACTGCTTCTTCCTACAAATGGAACTTATGTCAGAGGTGTTCAACGCTTTGATGATATCTGTTGGCATTGATGAGTGGAACCATGTCATCTTTAGTGTGCTGAACAAAAAAACAGGCATCACAAAGTTATAACTCGTAAATAAATCTGTTTGCCGAGCGGTGAGTTAGAAATAATACAACACGATGATGTCAAGCTCTCATGGTAACATAGTGAGATTAATGCGGACGTGTTGAGTCACCTATTACTTCTTTCTTTACAACCCTCTCCCTGGTGCTTTCCTGCTTAACAGCCTGATTGCATTGTGTGCGTGCCCGAAAATGGACCTCTAGCTAGGCTGCAACCTACGCCCTGTGAGTCTTGTTGTGAATGGGGAGAGAGATCCCTCCCTGAAATTAAAGTACCTACAGTACAAGGCACTGTGGAAATACTCCATTGCAAGTGTAAGTCCTGCATTCAAAACATTAATTACATTGATGGACAGGGAGTAAAGTAAAACAAAAGTACAATATTTGCCCTTGAGATGTTGTCAGAGAGTTAAAAATACTTTCACTCCTGACACTTGAACACAATATCTGTACTTTCTACTTCTTGCATTTTCAAAACAGCATTATCAGAATCAGAAAGCAGAATTATAGATTATTCATTGATCGACTGACCGACCCAAACGGTCTGTATTTGATATATTAATAGTTGGAGTACATTTCAGGGCCTGTGCTTTATTACTTTTACTTGAGTATAGCTGTTAATTCAGTGTTTCTGCTTTTACCAGTCTTCTTTGTTTTTTGTTTTTGTTCACACAAGTACCTGTAGCTCTACTTGATTAAAGCATGTGTGTAATTTTAAACTTGTATAAAATGGAACTACTTAAGAAAAGTGCCTCAAATTTGTCATAAAATACTGTACGTGACTGAAAGTACTTAGTCAGTACTGCTTGCTGTATCACATATAAAACACAACACTGGTGGATGCTTTAAAGCATACTGACAAAATCCCCGAAAATCCCCAACGAGGTTACACACGTTTCAGAGTCGCTGCTTGTTGTTTGCGTGAGCATGTCTCTGAGCTCTGCGAGCGATCCCTGTCATAATGAGGAGGGATGATGTCACCTCCGAGTTAATCATTGTCCAACCATCGGAGGTACTCGTGTGCTACCTTTATTACCCGGGCTGTGTTGTCATTCTGTCCACATCCTGGAAAAATAAACAGCTGTAAACTGACTGTACAGGGCGTTTTGATGTCTCCAGAGAGAATAAAGGAAACTCAAATCTGCAATATTAGCATGTGCCCTGACTCTGACCTCAGTCACAAGAGAATCCTTGTCAGAGCCGAACTTAGTCAACGATTTGATTTGTAAGAACTCTAAGCCTTGATGGTTGGTTCTTTCCACTTTTTGCTGCCTCATTCTTTCCGTGTGTCTATCTAATACAGCATTACTATCGAGGCAGCCCAGTGGCTCGAGACAGTCATACAGTCATGTGTGGGCGGCGGCTGCTCCGTGTACATGTGACTGGCACAACAAGAAAACGGCAGCCGAGGCCGAGCCTGAGTGCCCTCTGCTACCTCCCTCCCTCCCTCCTTCCCTCCCTCCCTCCACACTCTGCTCTCATTCTGCAGTCCTAGAAAATCTGTGGCCTCAAATGCCTCTGACACACTCACAAACAGCTTATTGATATGGTGTGTGTGTGATGAAATGAGACCAAGGCGGCTACACTCGGTGTCAGCACTGTGAATTAATACGAGCATAAAACTGTCGATACACTCTGGAGAAAACAAGAGCAGAAGCCATTTGAAGAGACACCACTGAAGGCTAGCTTTCACTTTCATGAACACGATAATAACAGGCCTATTTTGCCAGAAGTGAAAAAAAAAAACAAAAAATCAAAAACAAATTTCCCGCCAACCATCCGTGACATTTTGCGTGTCACGCCAGCAGAACATGTAAGGTTGAAGACGTCTGCCGAACAGTGAAACCACTTCAGCGACAGTGAGAGGATGATTCAGCTTTCACCGAGAGGCCTGATAACCTTTCCATCCCGCTCGACACTTCGACAGAAGCAGGGGAAAAAAATAACACAATAATTGCGCAAAGCCTCCAGTGGATATTAAACGTGTTCGCATCACTTACACCGGGCATGCACCGAATTCTCGAGCTGATTCGCCATAAAGTAGGCGAGTATTGCTCCAAATTGTCTTGTGACAAAAAATCTGAAGCATGGGATGAATCTCCTATTTAGATCCGAGGAGGCCGAAATTAGAATGTGACGCATCACGAACACAAAACAGCACACTGCGGACAGATTTAGATTTAGACATGTTCCCAGAATGAGCCCAGTCTGGTTAGAGATTGATTTGCCTGGAGGCCGTTCAAATCTAATGCACGACCGTGGTGTGTCTATTAAATACAAGGAGACTCCTGCATGCATTTGAGTCCTCTCCTCTGATTCAATATCGAGCAGAAATGTCTCACTTTGCCAAACAATAAACAATCAAACGGACACTGGTTGAGCTCATAAAAAAAAAAAAAAAGGCCTTGCATAGGTCAAACCTGCCTCACTGGGGAACATGTTTGAAGCCACTTCCTCTTCAACTAACCGTTTTCATCCTGCTAAAGCCATTTGAGAAGTGCAACGGCTTTGCAAATATAAATAGTTGAGAAAGTACTTTTCTGATATTAGCAGTTGTTAGTATTTTGGCAAATGAGCAAAGAAAGAAAGAATTCAAGACAAAACTGCATATCATGACTGAATGAATGGACCAATTATGTGGGTGTTAAAAAAAAGAGGATAAAACAAATCCCTCCCCGTGTCTGGCTGTTATCCCTCTGCTCATGGAAAGTGTGCTGACAGGAGGACTTCAAAGCGAAAAACTGCCACCATAACAAAGGCGTTATCAGCAGTAGTACACCGAATTGTGTGTGTTTAACCTACGTCACGGCCTGAGATGTGCCTTTGATGAGTGACTCGAGCAGTGTAGAGGTCACATCAGGACACATGAGTCAAACTGCACCAAAACAGAGGACCTTATTGAACCGTTGCACAATGTTGCCTCGGCAAGAACACCGCCAAGACACCGCAGGCCTCAAAACAGTTCGGATTCGTAGTTTTTTTTTAATTCTCTAGGAAAGCGTCGGAGTGAACTGACACACACATAACATCAGGGAACTGATTGCTGTCCGTCTATCTTGCAGATACAACACCACTGCTGTAACCAAAAGCACAGCACCTATTAATTACTGCGCTTTATTTTGCAATTACATGGTTGTTGTCACCGTGAGAAAACTGTGATGTCACCCACAGTCAGTTACTTGTCGTTGTCTTCCAGTTAATCACTTTTCACAGCATGTTTTCTGTGCAGGATATGTGAGTCAGACTGCGCCACGACGGGGAACTTCATTGAGCTATTGCACAATTTAACCTCGCCCCCGAAGACCGAGTAGACACCACCTGTCTAAAAAACATTCCTTTGTTGTAGTAATCACTTTGAATTTCCTCAGAAGAGTTGGTCAAGTGACGAATAACATCAGGCAATAAAAATAGAACAACATGGAAGGCCAGTGTAGAAATTATGGAAATGATCGTGTTTCATCTTTCAGCTACAACACGACTAATATGACACAAACTCAGTATGTTCTCAGTACTCTGTATGCTACCGTGACCAAAAATACACCGCACGTAGTAATTACTGTTTTATCTTGCAATTATATGGTCGTTACTGTAAACAAAAACATAATAATACTGTAATTTCTTCTACAGTGAGTCACTTGTCAATGGCGGCCAGTTGATTGTTGTGCAGGACATGTGAGTCAAACTGCAAAACAGAGAACTCCATTGAACTTCTGCACAATTAAACCTCGGCGTGAAGGCCGTTTGGACAGGCCTAAAAACAATTTGTATTGATCATTTTTCAAATTTCCTGGGAAGTATCAGAATAGGTCGGCAACAAAAATAACATCAGGCAATTAAAAACCAGAACAATGTGGAGGGCCGGTGTTTATATTACATGGAAATTATCTGGCAGCTACATGGTTGTTACTGTCAATATAACATACAAATATTGTGATTTGTTCTACAGTAAAACATCAGCTGCCAGTTTGTTGTTATGGACTTCACAGTGATTTACTCACAGCGCAGGATGTGTATAAGACACACCAGCGCTCGGAAAACAAGGACGTTTTATCTTACAGTTACGTGGTTGTTACTGTAAAAAAAATCCCAGTAAAAACACGGTTATTCCCTTCTATGGTGAGTTACTTGTTAATGGCTGTCAGTTAATTCATTTCACAGCATGTCTCTGTGCAGGATACATGAGTCAAACTGCACGATAACAAAGAACCTCATTGAACTTTTGCACAGCTCAACCTCGGCTTGAAGACTGTTGAGACGCCACAGGTCTAGAAACAGCCTGTAGATCATTTTTAATTCTCTGGGAAGTGTCAGAGTAGGTTAAGTCACATATGACATCAGGCAATAAAAGAAAAAAAACAAAACAAAACAACAGAACGACGTGAAAAGCCAGTGTGCAAGTAGGGCAGAGACTGCACCCTTCACAGCATGGTGAAATACCACATATTGTGTCGAATTGCTTAGCAGCAATGAGAGGCTATCAATAGACGTGTGTCTCTGCATGCAAAGCTAGCCCCATAGTGTCCGCTCATACCACTGGGTGGAGGAAAAACCGAGCAGAAATATGACAGTTATTGGCTTATTTTGGATAAATTGGTTACATTTGTTTACATAAGGCCTCTCCGAAGGGGCTGAAATATAACATTTTGACTGAGACTATTTGATTTGACTTCAACTACTAAAGGTGGTGAGCGAAAATAGCTTTTTTTTCTCTGTATGCACAAGCCCACTCTTTGATGTGGAAATGACAGAGAAAGAGTAAACAGTGCTAGAAAAAAAAGAAAGAAAGAAAAAAGCCTGCATGTTACAGAGAGCTAAATGTGACTCGTCGCTGCGAATTGGACACTTCAGACTCTTCTGGATCAAGTGCCGGTGCATGTAATTAGAGTAAAAAATTCTATGTGTAAATAAATGATGTGCCAAACGTTAGGCCCATCAAAAAGGCAGACAATAAAACCATTTAAAAGGAGTAGTAAAAGGGGGATTTTGAAAGAGCACTCGGCAGGAGGTGATTTCATTTGCCTGGAATCAGAGCGAGGTATTCCCCTTCTCGGCTGTCGAAGACAGTGGTTGGATCACAAATTGTGGTTCGGTACAGAGCGAAGCGTGAATGATAGGAAATTTCTAAAAAATAAATCAAGTTTCATTCATTCAAATCCTGGGAACATCAAAATACCGAGCAACCAACTGAGGTATGTAACTCAGAGGAGGTTCTGTGGGAAACACCATCCGACTCTGACAGATTACAATGATGCCCACATCACTATTGACCACTTTTCTTCAAACTGAGCTGCTAAATTTAGCAATGAAGGGGAGGACTTTCTTCCTAGAGCATTTTCCTGACCAAAAGAACGTTCCAAATGCACTGATGTCATGAAGTCGAGCCCTACAAAGAAAAACCGCTGTGTAAGACATGTTTGATGATGGCCTTGGTTGTTATTAAAAGCAAGCTTTAATTGTCCCCTACAAAGTCCTTCCCGTTTTTTTTTTTTTTTACTGTGCAAAACTGTGATCTGTTTACTCTTCTATACTTTAAACAGAACATAAAAGGCATAAGCCATAACGTCTGTAATCATTCACAGTGCCCTTTTTTTTTCACACCAAACACACGCACACACACAGACAAACACACAAGCACAGACACACATGCGTGCGCACCCAGGGGACTTCCAGACCAACACACCTCCACCCACACTCAAACCTTCCGTCGCTACAGGCTGTGAACCCCGCGACGAACCCACATTCCACACAGGTCTGCTCACAGTTACACAGATAAACTGACAATTAAGACTATTGACACACACACACACACACCACTGCCACACTCTGTTACTGTCTGACCAAACACACTACAGCTGCAGCTTCATCACACAGTCGAGTCAACAGCTGCCAGCAAGCGGGGAGGGAAGTCATGTGATGATCAATAACCATTTGCATCATTTCATTGCCTTCACACACTCACGCACTTTCCGTTTAATGCTACTTTTTATTGCTACTGAGGAAAGTTGTGTATATTTGCTTAACAGCTTTAATGACTTTGCACATTAAAATTTTTATGTACAAAATATATGAACATCTTACACGAGCTGATAACTTTGTGTATGTGTGAAGGAGCCAGCATATGAAACATGTGTAGGTAAAATGAGCTACAACAGCAGCATGCTATTAATGCAGCAATGCGACAGTAATAATAATCCAATTAAAATACAATGCATGACATAACTCTGACTTGTTCAAATTCTTGTGAATTTAGACTAAACCAGAGTTTTGTGTAGCTAATAAAACACTAAATACTGACTGTTGTGAAAGACTTTTTTTTTGGTGTCACCCTGCAGCCGGCTCTGCATTGTCTATAGCAGTTCATATCCTACATGGCTTCTGGCTCGTGCGAGGGCGACGCCATGATGTGGTTGAATTTTTTAAAAAATATAACAAAGAAAAGAAACCATGCATCCAGCCTTGTGTCCAAGAACCCTGGTGAATTGGCCTACACACATCACAGTAATTGTGTTTTTTTTCTAATGACATACATTTTTGACTCAGGGTGTGTTTTGGTTTTCATTGCCACCGTGACCACACCCACCACCAAACGCCCCTGTCCAAGATTTCAGCCATCCTCATCTGGTGACACCAACTCAAACAGAGGTTTTTTTGCTGTATTAACAGAAGTAAAAATAACTCTCTGATTTTTAATCCAGAACTTTTACTTTCTATGTAATGACTATTTTTTACCTAAAGGTGAACTATGTAGCTTCAGAGGAAAAATATTCAAACTCAGGAATTTAATATGTACAATAGCGATAAGGCAGTGATACAAACTCAGAAATAGTCATCTGATATATTTTCATATAAACAAGCCATCTTTGAGGGGAATAACTCCTCAGAATACTGTGTGAAGCTAAACAGATAGCCATTTTAAAGAGTCCTACAAATATAAACTAAGTCAAACGTTTTAAAATTGTGTTTTCCTTTGAGGATGGTTTGTTTATTTAGTTAATTCAGTTGTAAAAGTTCTCTTCTCTTAAAATTTCTGCTGCCAAAACTACATAGTGTCTCTGAGTAAAGGATCTCATAACTGTTTGCCCCACTGGTAATAAAAAAAAACAAAAGTAGGGCATTTAAGAGTTTACCATCTGTTTTCTGAGAGATGCTTCAGAGGTTTTTGTTTTCATTTCATTTCCATAATAATTTATCACATTCAGATGTTATTGACCTGAATACACATGGAGTATTTAAAGCTTTGAATTATGTAAAATATCCAACTTAAGTCATTATTCCATCTCGGAAATATAACTTTAAACTTTCCGTTTTGGTTTTATGCTTACGCGTGACCCTGAACGCAGCATCACCACACATTATTCATACGAGGAATAAAATCAGGAAGTGCACAGTCGCCCACAACTATGCTGAATAATCAACAACAAATGATTATCATACATCTTATCATAAGACTGGTACTGCGTGTGTCATACTTTGAAGGAGACTTGCATAATTTGTCCCATTCCTAAGGAACTATAGGCGGAAGAGTCTGCCGGCTGGTCATAAGTTTTGTCTCAGTGTGCTTTGTAATGACGAAAAATGGGATGACTAATGGCCTGACGCTTCAGATCAGCAGACACACCGAGTACAGACCGACTAGCAAAGGTCTGACTAAACAAATGAATCCTGAACTGACTTTAAATCCTGTTTAATTAAAAAGGAAGACGCTGCAGTGAATCACATTTCAGACTAAACTTCCTCGATCGCCGCCCCAGCGCCACCGCCCATTCAATCTGATGGCAAACGTGATGCATTTTATTTTGATACAGAGGCAGCCATTATTCCATCCATGCCAAACAATCAGTGCATCCACCCTCACCTCAGGCAACACACATTCCATTTACTGATCAATTATAGGTCACATTCCTATAACACAGGCCCACGCACACTGTTCCAGTGGCCACGTGTAATTACTGGAGATCACACACACACACACAAAAGAAAATTCCTTGTGCAGCAGTGGTCAAGCAGGTTAGACGACGGAGAGTAACTATGTTACAGTTTCGTTATGACTTATTAAGACGACACGTATGACACTCGGTCTTAGTTCTGTTAGACATTAGAAAAAAACCCTCTGATTTACACATATTGGCTGCTGTCTTTTTCATCCTGGAGGCAGACAGCCATTCTCATCTCTCTTTAGGTCCACAGCCTAGCTGTCATAAACAGCACCCTGTTAAAAAATGTATTTCAGTCTAAGCAACAAAAACAGACCCACTTACAACTTGTGCTTGTTTCAGTTTGTCACGGCTGACCTCAAACAACTGTTGTGTTATATTTTACAGAAGTTTGCTTTTTTGTAAATTTTAGAGCAGCCATCAAGTCACCAATTAAGTGAGATAGAAGGGCTCCAATGGAAAAAAAAACAAATATATATTAAGTGTATGGGATTAGACAGGATCATACGAGGTCAGGCTAAATAATCACTGCTGGAATGGAGATTACATAATGGTGGTTCATAATTAATTTTATCTCATTTGTTAGTTAGCATTTCTTGGTACAAGCTATTTTTAAAATCACATTTTAAGCTTAAAATGCTTTTAACAAAAACCATCTTTTCAAAGAACCCAGGGTTCCACAAAAGACTAAAGCTTTGTATGTGTTCACTTGTTTTAATTCATTTAAATTAAAATGGATTTGTAAATATGCAGCACGAAAACACAAGAGTACTGATCAAGGCCTTAAAGGATAAATCCACCAATTTTCGTCATTTCTACGTTTGTTAACAGCTCTTAAGAGAGGAGCACTGCTACATATGTGGAAAAAGTAGTATAAAGCCTTTTTTGGCTAATTGCATTGTGGGTAAGGTAGACACCATGTTTTTGAAAAAGCAGTCCCCTGGTCTTGGACTCAAACAAATTATCAAATACAGTAGATCCACATATATAACCTGGTGCCTACATTTCCCACAATGCATCACTTAACCATCGAGTGATATCACTAAATTATACTGCAACCACAATATCTGTCAATATGATATTATGACAATATCATGCAGGGGTCAGATTGACCTTTGACCATGATGAGATGTAGTTAAGTAACTAACATTTTGTGGTACCTGTACTTGACTCGACTATAATAAGAGTAAGGGGAAGTATGAATTAGTATAAAGTATGAAGTATGTAAGTAGAAAGTAGCAGAACAATACTTGTATTGTTCTGCTACTTTATACTTCCACTCATGACATTTTGGAGGCAAATACCGCACTTTTTCCACTGCCTTTATTTGAATGCTTTAGTTATTAGATCCTTTGCAGTTTGCATACTCCCTCAGAGCCAGTTTAGACAAAAACATTTCAAAAAAACTGATACCAATAATCAAAAAATGCTGAGTATCAGATTCCATAATCAGCCAGTTCAATAATAGGTCGACTCATAGTATATGCAAATATATGCATTTTACTTTTACTTGCACTCTTTATACTCATGTCCGTTTATTGCCAGAAAATTACTTTTGATACTGAAGTACATTTTATAACAGATGTTTTAAGACTATTTGTAAGCTTGACTTTCACTTTTTAAAGTCATATTGTATAATGATATCTTTACTTCTGGGGACTTTTCATAACACTGATCTCAAGTGAGTTCTTTTGAGTTGAAGGATTAAAACGGCTCTTTCATACTCGAAATAAGTCGAGGCTTTCACTTCGCCTTCACACGTGCGCGGCTGAATTTCTGGTTGAAAAACACAAACTCCCGGAGAGCTGCGTTTATTTCGCATTTATCGGGAGGAGGCTGGTTTCCACCTCAGCGACACAACATGAGCGCCGAGGAGGGACAAGGGGGGGGAAGCGTCAGGCGCATGCGCACGATCGCGCCACTGCACCACATGACGTCACCCATTCAAAACACAGACAAGTCTAGGCATACACACCGACTGAGGACTGCTGGACAGGGCGATGTAAGCCCGCTTTTACTCCCGCGACCCAGACCGCCTCTGGCTCCGGACGAGCTGACGATCCTCGGATGGTTGAAGACCGGAGGCAGCGCACCGTCACCCAGCCGCGACTGTTCAAACCGCGCAGTGCGGCGCGTTGTTGCTTTATTTTATTCTTTGTTTTTCCTTTAGTGCTGTACTTGATCCTCAAACAGGCATCATCGGGCTACCTGTCAGAGCAATCTGTCACACGGGGTTATCGCTGCGGATCTGCGGGCGGCTGACGATGACTCTGGAGGATGATCTGACAACAGCCGCGGCGACCGGGAACACCGCAGATGTGGAGAATCTGCTGCGGGCCGGAGCCGAAGTTAACGGGCCGAACTGTTTTGGACGAACCGCTCTCCAGGTCAGTGTCACCAGATGCGCCGAGACAAAGCAAGTTTACACGCAGGAATCAGTGATCCGCGACATCATCAACCTCTTCAGATGACAATACGCACAGCTAAAAGTTGGAGGGGAGACATTTTAACCCAGATTATAACTAAAAACCAACTATATACGCATGTGGAAATGACGCGCAGCGCCGTCGGGATCAAACTTCTGCTTGTCTAAATGAGGAAAAATAAATTACGAACACTACGCAGCATAACTTTAGAGGTAATGTGCGCTAAAAATAAATCTCATCAAGCTAAATGAAACGAAACTGTAAGTTTGTTTTGAGCCATTAAGACGACTGAACAGGTCACTTGCTCAGATACTGAATGTTGTTGCTGCGTTACTGGTCATTTTTTCTCGCTTTGTTACCAGTTTTAAATCGAGCTGTTTGAATAATATCCAGGGTCGTGTGTTGTATTAAAAGTAGGAATATTCGTGTTATAATAACGCGTCCAGGTCATCATAACACACTCAGGAAACAAGCTAAATCCTCTTCCCCATTTCATGCCTTTATCTCTACAAAATGACATTACTGCAACACATAATCTTAAAGCAATAAAAATGTGTGTTTTATGTGTTTATATTTTTTTTGTCTTTCCATCTTACTTTATTGGAGAGGCTGCCAAAGAAAGCGCCGTCTCTGCGCCACAATTTCAAGCGATCCGAACTTGAGGAAAAACGCAACCCTCCTTCTCTCTCATGCCAGTTTCACACAGTATTATTTTGTCTTTATGATTAAAGAAAACGAAACTACATGTTTGTCATAGCGAGCCCCTTTTATGTCCACACTTGGGGCGTTTATTTGCGCACAGCAGGTATTGTTTTGTGTGACGCTTCCAGTGGCTTTTTATTCTCATGTATCTACTCAGAAATATGAGTTCAGATGAAGCTCGCTGGAGTCAGTGTGATACCTGTTGTTTTGAGCCCTGGTTCGGTCCTTCCAGTGTGACATGTCCATTAATAAAGACGTGACAATAAAATAATCATTTGGTCAAGAGTTGTTGTTTTTTTTTTTTTTTACCATCCACTCACTGCTCCTGAACGCTCCTCTGTAATATTCGTTATAAACTATAAATGACTCATTTTTTTTTCCTGCTTTAAGATGTTGTGTGTGTGTACCTGTTGTTGTGTTGTCACAAAGGTGATGATGATGGGCAGCACGTCGGTGGCGAAGGTGTTGCTGAACCACGGAGCGGATCCCAACGTGGCGGACAGCAGCACCGGGACCACCCCGCTGCACGACGCGGCCAGGACGGGCTACCTGGACACGGTGCGGCTGCTGGTGGAGTACCAGGCGGACCCGCAGGCCAGGGACAATGCGAACTGTCGGCCCGTGGATCTGGCCGGTGAACACGGCCACGCAGACGTGGTCGCTTTCCTGGAGTCCGTGTGAGATCGTTTCCTGCTGCTGGTCTCGAACTCTGAGCTCTGAGGGGGGGGACAAAACGGGGCCTGGTGAGGCCTGCAGCCTCATTTATGCACATTTGACTGTTTTTTGCTGTAAAGAAATGTTTGTATTTATTTGTCTTCTATGCTGAATAGGCATCATTATTTTTATTTCTAACGAAATCAGGGTTATCTAGGATGTGAGAGGTTCAGACAAAAACAGCCTCGATGATGATCTGAAGAGAGGCTGTCGGATCATTTAGTCCTGCTTCGACAGCGACTTTAGTACAATTTATTGTTATTACATCTTCCGTTGTACCACTGAAATATTCAGATAAGCCTGTGAGGAATCTCACTTATAAAGTGTAAAGTTATACTGTCGTGTTTCTACAATATTGTAGGCTATTTTTAAAATAGGATCATTGCGATCGTCATCATAAACCTATGAGTTTTTTTTTTTTAAATATCTTTCAATATCAAGTATTTCACCAAATAACATAAAAGCCATTCAAAAATATTTTTGCACATTTTACGCACTATTCTTTAAGCATTATTCTGCGGAGTCCGATGTCCTGTTTGTACAACGTGAGACTCGGAGCTCGGACATGATGCGATTTATTTAAGATGTTGAGATTTATTTTTAAAGTGTTTTAAGGTTAGACGCAGCGATTATACTCCCATGCTTCCGATATTATGTGATGGATGATTGCTGATCGGTACCAGAGAATAAAAGAAATAAAATGCGTCAGAAACAGGAAAACGAGCGATGGTCGTTTGAGTTTGTTTCAGTTGAGAGTTTGAACGTCTGAACGAGAGAAATCAGCCCCGGGCGACGATTTAAAAAAAACTCGCCGTTTGCTGACTTCTCTTCGGGGTTTGCTTTTGTTATTAAATGTATTTGTGTTATTGACAGAGACAGAGACAAGGGTATTTCCTCAACTCTGCACGGTAAACAGGCTGCAGGCTACTTCAGTTAAACACGCAAATAAGATCGATGCAGATGTGAGAATTTATTTATTCTCTGTGAAATGTTCGAGGCGACGTGTCAGTTCAGATGAGAATGAAACATGCGTGTACAGAGTTTGAATATTATAATCTACATGGTTTAGCTGACAGGAGCTTTTTTTTTTTTTTTTTAGTAGAATAACAGTATGAAACTGAATCCTCCAGGTACAAAAGAGTTAATACCGCACAGCTGCGAAGAGAACCAAAAATAATATACAAACATGATTCATAACACAGGATGCGCATCTAGTTGAACATTTGCATTCAGTTTGAACCATGCCGTTTGTTGTTTTGTTTTGTTTTTTTCTTATGGCTTAATGAAACCAAAATAAGATTTTAAGCGAGCAGAAAAGTTCGCAAAACCACAAGCGGCGTAACTGACACTCCGGTCTCCTTTTAGAAGGAGTTTTTACAGGCCGTCTTTATCTCAACAATAATGATGTGGAGGTCATGATCAATTAAAGCACTGACAAAACTTATCTCCCTAAAGACATTCATGCTTCAAGACCAGAAATTCTAATCTTGAGCTCTCATGTCAGAGGGACATAATTGCACCATTACTGTAAACCACTTTTTTTCCCTTTTTAATTCCTATTATTCATTGCACATTAGTTTCTGTGCTAAAAAGGTTAATCAAAAACAAAAAACAAAAAAATAACATACATCTCTTCAAATGTCCAGTTTTCATTAAGTGAATTTATGCTGTGTATACAGCATTCATATTGTTGAGACAAGACAAACAGAAAATAAAAATGTGGTCTTTGTGTATTTCCTCTTAGAGGTGACCACGTCAGAAATGTGCTGTTTGTCGCTCATTTTCCATGTACGTTGCTCTAAAGAGGAAATACAGAAAGAACCACATTTTCAGATGATGAGCAGTGTGGTGAGTTTAGGTGCAGCAAACATGAGTGGCAACAGGAAGTCCAGATACTCCTTAAAAAGGTTTCATCTTGCAATATGTAAAACATTTCAGGCTGGCAAAAGAAGTCTGTCACCTCTGTCAGTACATGTGTATAAAAAGTGAAACGATGGGTTTTAATTCATGAATCACATCTAACAGTAACAGATAAGAAACAAAAATGAAAGTACCTGACAAGATATAAAATAAATTGTGCTCAAAAAAGGAAAGCTGTAAACATGCCACTGTTAATAACACGATTTTACAGCCTAACTCGATTTCCTGGAATGTAGCCAGTCACTGAAGAGATTTTACTGGAGTACATACAACAAACGTTTAAGACATCAGATTTGACATTTAGAAGGGTATCAGTTGTTCTTAAGGCTGTAAACAAAGTTTCCATGTGCTACACTTGTATTTTGGATTGAAACCGGCATTAATGGCAATAAAGACACCAGTGGTTTACTGGCAGCAAATAGAAACTTGAAAAGATCACAAAAAATATAAATCCACAATTATTAAAATCTTTTTTTTTTTAATCTCTCAGGTGGTTTTGTACATAAAACATCTGGAAACTGATGATACTGACGAGTGTTCCAGAGAAATGTCGTGACCTGTGAATCAGTACGGGGGGGGTTATATGTGTATTTTGGGTCAAGAAAAACAAGGAAACTCCTGCTGAAGACAGAGCACATGCATTATTATGTGAGGCACTTTCTTGTGATTCACTGATGACAAATCCACAGGCAGGGTTGAGTCTGTTGTCCGTGTTGGTGCAGGAGGTGTCTGGGATCCGCGAACGTTTTCTTCTTCATTGTTTTCTCAGTGTTTTGGTAACATTACTGAAGATTGTGCCATTGACTGTAACAGAAGAAACCAGACAGCTCATTTCCCATGTACGTCCACGATGTAAGACAACAGTAACTACACGGGTTATGTTAAAGTTGAGTAGCATTAGTTTCAGGGCAGCCCGGGGCCAAAAGTATTCAGAAGTAAGTTAATTTGGTTAGACAGTCAATGACAAAAACATATTGCATAATAAAAAAATCTGTTTCTAAAAGTTTATAGTGATATAGTGATAGTGATAGAAAAATACAGAAAAAAATACATATTAAGGAATATTAATGCAACAAATTAATAATATTTTGAAAGATTTTAAATATAAATGTAATTACTTACCTTCCTGTATCCTCAAAGTACTTCAAATATGTTCAAAACTATTGTTGAAAATGGATGCAAATACTGGACCCAGTCTAAAAACACTCGTGGTTACCTGAAGTACGATTAAAATGCTAGGGAAAACAATTCTGAAGAGAGATAGTCTCCAGGTTGTCAAATACCAATGCCTCAGGTTAGAATTTCAGGCCGAAAGCATTAGAATTTGACAACCTGGGAATGAGTCTCAACAATCAACTATCTTCCTCCATAATTGCCCTCCCTACCTGTAATTTAGTCATTATCTATTAACCCTCATGCTGATGGAAAGCTGAGTGAAGTTTCGAGCTTCACAAGCCATTTCTGGAGCCTCACAGCAAAACACAGTTGTAGCATTCGCTTAAAGTAGATGGGGACTTGTTTTAAAGTGTTTAAAAAAAACTACTTAGAGGAACGTAATGCTTCCATACAGCTCATCTGGCATAATCCAAGTACACAGAAGCCCCGAGATTCCAAATTGATTTGAACAGACGTCCTTTACACCCTTATTGACACTGAAACCTTCACTTTAGCTGCCAAGCTAAGAGTATTAGCACATGCCCTGTCTAAAGTGGGTGCACACATTCAGTTGTGTAGAGGGTGTAAATAGCGTCTTTTCAGATCAGTCTGGAAAATAGATTACTTCGGATTAGCTGTATGGAGCCATTTTAGGATCCCCCCCAGTTATTTAGGAGAATGCTGCAATGCTGCTTTCCTGTCAAACTCAAAGTAAACTTCACCTGATTTTCTACTGGCATCAGTGTGAGTAAATAATGCTACATTTTTATTTGTGGAGCAACTTATCCTTTACTTATGCATTTATATACAAATGCTAAATATATTGAGTCAACACTGTAATATGGGTGTTTTCATGCTCAGTTCTGTCAAATACACTTCCACTCAAAGTTAAACCAGCTGAGTTTTACTTTTTAATAGCACAAAAAGGTGCACAATGACAGTGAGTAAGCCTCACTCACGGAGGTTAACTGTCATCAACTCACTTGTGCCTCGTGAAAATAACTGTAATAACCACCTTCATAAAAAGGCTGTGTTTAGAGAGCGGTCATGCTCCAGACGGTCTGATTTTCTCACAGTTTAAGGAGGTGGCTGAATAATTATACATTAGATCTCAGCTGAAAAAAGTAAACAGACCCTCTTTCACAACCTCCCCAAAGACTTACTGAATGGAAATGAATCATCATAAAGCTGACAACTTACTTTCAAGGTCTTCATTGTCTGAGCCCAATCCATCTGACTAATCTGTGGTATTGCAGTTAGCAGGATGCTGCTGGCTTTGTTGGCGTTTTCCTTCATCGTCTTCAGCACGTTGTCAACACAGACCTAGGGGGGGAAAAAAGGCAGCCGTGTGTTCAGAATCTTGTACAGCAACACAAATTTCACTTCCTATAAAGACTCGGTCACACTGTATTTCCCGAAAATGTACTTTCACTTGTGTCTAAAAGAACATCTGCACTGTGATCAGACCTGAATAACAGATGTGTTTATATATCTTTCATGACATACAGTTTACAAGTTTACACTTTTACAGGAAGTTAAAGGGAAAGCTGTAATAGCAATCCAGTAGACTGTGATATCATGGGATGCCATAGAAATAGCACGCCATTTTGTCATGTCTACACAATTTAAGCTTTTAATGAGTCATTTAACAGTGATTTTTTTTCAGACATGCAGGAACAGTCAAAGTCGGGTCATATTTTCAGGTGACTGCTGTCATGGTAACAAAAATATACATATGCATAATGTTGTCAAAACTTTAGTTAGGTATAGGACCAAACCTACTTAATTGGTTTTAGGGAAAAGTTCATGGTTTGGGCGACACATTCACATGTGAGAAATGCTGAATGATAATAACTTGAGACATTTATGTGTTATTTATGCATCATTTTGTGTTACCAGGCTGAATGATACTTAGTGTATTAGTGAAGGGCAACTGTTATCATGACACTGGATTTTTTAAATTTCTTAACAAGACCTTAAAAAAAAGATATTCAATACTATGTTGTAAGATGTAACAAAACTTGAGTAAATCTTTCTTTAATGCTGGTGTGCCTAACATACAGTACACAACAACAATTTATAAATAGTAAGTACAAAACATGGCGAATTTTAAAAATGTCAGTGTTCAACTGCAAAATGAACTGTTAATGACTTTTGTGCAACATAAGACAGTCAGAAAACTCTGAAATTCAAAAAACAATAATACTGATTTATCACCCAGGCTCAAGTTGCAGTAGAGACGAAGCACATGCTACTGCACAGATGTCAAGCAGAACTCGAGTTTAGTCATGGGCAACCAGACGGGCCAGTGAAAGTTTGTTAGTTTAATCTCAAGTTTAACCAAATCACAACCAGATCTCAGCCACACCAACAATCGTCAAAAAAACAAACAATTCACATCAGTGCAGATGTGAGGAGCAGTACACTGTTTTTAATGTAGCCAGCTGTGCCTTGTACTCCACGTGACTCATGTCATTATGTGGTATTAATAATGCGTTTAGTCTCGAGCCTTTTCACCTGCCATGTCTTGGACACTGGCAATCATCACAGTATTCATATTATTCAGCACTGCAAAGAGAGGGGAAATAAAAATCAAAACATTGCAATAAGCATGTTTATTCATCTGCTGCTAAACAGAGGCTTGAGTCATATGTTCAAGATACGTTTATCTGCATTATATTGTGTGATAACTACTCAGCCAGACATGTGTTTGCAGCACAGCAAGTTACAACATTACTTCCGTCCTTTGCTCGTGTTTACCTCCGCTAACCTTCATTAACCCATTCCTTCCTTAAGTGCTTTGTTTTCATGTCAAACACGCTGACTAGATTCATGTTTTTGTGGTGTTTGCCAGGATGAAGACAGTGAAGCTGATGACTCAGTGTGACTCAACCTCCTCTGGCAGGGCTTCCACCGGAGGCTGGCAGCAAGCTGACTGGGGGGGCAGGAGGTAGTATGAGGCTGGGACGGAGTAGACAGAAAGGGGGGGGCGGAAGGATGTGGCGAGCGTTCTGCAACAGGAGGGGGAAGAGGTCAGCTGCAGGAACTCGGAAGTGGAGTTGTGAGTTTGGTTGGATCCGTGACAAATAAGCCGAAACTCGCCCACATGCAGTGTATCAACTGCACTATCCAGAGTGTCTGACACAGAGCATGGGTCACTCGGAAGCCATTGGAAGCCACAGATACTCTCGTCTGCTGGCAGAGCGCAAATGGTAAAAACCTCTGCTGAGAACACATCATACAAATAGAAATCTAATCATCTAGTTATTCTGTTCTTAAAAATGTAATGTTTTAGTGATGTACCAACTTGTACCAAAATGTTACTTAAAATAATTTAAACTTAACACAGAAGAAGCCTTGTTATTTTGATCTCACCTACAATTCAATACTTCTGCAAATCAGCTCTGAAGGCAAGAAAGAAAAGTTAATCTTCATACAAGACTGCCCAAAAACTGATCAAAAAGTTCATTTTTATTATCCTGACCATCATCATATTGGCTGTTTATGTCTAATTGCTTGTTTTTGTTTGTTTGTTTTCATTAAATGTCCTGGAAACATACACATCATGAGTGCAAGAATCCACTGATCCAGACTGATGTGTCGATTCAACAATCGTACATCATCAACGCAAAGTGAAAAAAATCAATCCATATCATTTTTGTCATACACCTTTATTTAGACATTTCTGTAGCACCTGTGTCACCTTTTGTCGAAGCTCCTTCATAAACACTGAAACAGTGCTGCTATTATTATTATTATTATCATTATTATTATAGCAAACTGATTTTTACATGAAAATGTGATACTGTCCCACATGACTTACTGCCCAAAACAATGTGTAACTATTTATAAAATTATTATTTATTAATATTAATTTGATTTATTCTATTAGGCGTTTCTGCTTTACATGATAGTGATATTAGAGAGACAGAAAGGCAGAAGAGGGAGAGAGAATGGCTCGCAGCGGCAATGACTCCCCCATAATAAATCAGCATAAAGCGATTAAAAATAGAACTCTCTGAAGCATAAAGTGAGGAGGACCTCATGCACGCAAACATTTCCTGCCGCGAGAGGACACTGATCATTACAGATTACAGTGAACAAAGTCGTTTTGTTATAAGCACAACTCAGAAAATCTTCCATTTGAAGAAAGTGAAGAGAAAAACAAGCTAGCTATTATAGTATGCATAAAAGCACCACAGTCTATCAGTGGTTGTGTAAAAATACAAAAATGAATTTATTCTTATTCAAAAGAAAATAAAGATCAGTGCTTACTACCGTGATGTGCTGTGTTGCAATCACAGAAACGACTGAGTAAACGTGGGAGGACAGGGGATAATTGAGCAATAATTGTTTTATTGCATACTTTGGCACAAGTGCCCCACACCTGCACATTTCAATGGCTCAGCACAACTTTATCTGAAGAGATTATTTTGCAGAGCCAATGGTTATGTGTCATAGATCCTCGGGGGTTTCTGGACTTTATTTCATATCACTGGCTAGGGGGACCTTGGCCACTGCTGTTCAGTTTAGAAAATCAGCTGTCTGATTAGAAGGAAAAGGGAAAATAGGGAGGGCAAATCCGGTATAGAGATAATAAGATGAAATGAACATATAATGTTAACAACTATGTCAAGTTTTGATGAGACTGAACCTTTGGATGGTATCAATGACTAAGTTTGATCAGACTCTGACTCTGATGAAGACACACATGCATCGAAACACTAGTCAATGAACAGAATGTGTTGTCTTGCTCCTTGTGCTTCAGCACGCTTTGTCTGTCAAACCAAAAGGAGTAAACTACATTCAGGAATATAGTCCAAACAGAACAGGAAGGAAGGCATATCACCTAAAGTGCAGCAACCGTGCATCACCCTTTGTTGACACTGACTCACACATGGCATAAACAAACAGCAGAGACTTAAAGTAATAAAAAAAAACGACTGTTAGGTCCTCTAGCCTGCCACTCACCGCCTCCTCATGTTCCTTCCAACAGTCATAGTCTGTTGCCATGGCGATGCTGGCATAGCACAAGCCGGCCTCCTTGGCGAGGATCACCTCTGGCACAGTGGTCATGTTGATGACGTCGGCACCCCACTGGCGGAACATCAGGCTCTCAGCCCGCGATGAGAAGCGGGGCCCCTCGATTGTCAGCATAGTCCCTCGCACATGGCACTTAATCCCCAGGGTCCGCGCCACCTCCACCAAAACCTGCACCAGGACAGAGAGTTAGTAACCATCTCCTTAAGGCCAGTGACAGAGGAGGGGGTGGACTGTTGACACAGTTATGATACATTCATAACAATCTCTATCCTGCTGTGTTGAAGGAATAACAACATTTTTATGGATCCATTCAACTGCAATCTTCGGTTCTTTTTAAAACCATTTATTCCACTTTTTAACCATCTATTCCAAATGACTGTTTTATACCACTGAAAACAGTGACCTGCATCTAATGCAGGTTAGTGTTTACTCGCGTAACATCATTCCTAAATAAATGCATTTGCGGTAACGTTACTGTGCAATGTTCACGTGAAATTGATAAATAGTTGTTTTTTCCCCTCCTGAGAGAACGACAATCATGAATCTGTGTTCAGTATTGCTGCTTCAGAGTTGTCACTAACCCAATGCTTGTTGTTTTAATCATTGAGCAGGCATATTCAGGTACGCAAAGTTCCTTGTTTATACACTTAATTGTTTATGTGTGGGAATTGACCTGACTATGAAGCACCGGTAGCAAGGAAATATCTCACTTTAGTTTCTAAGGTTTCCGTTTCTATGTTTTACCAAGTGTGACAGTGCAAAATAATAGAACCTTAGCTTCTAAAATTATAAGAAGGCATCCTCTCTTTTATGTTGATATGTTTTACTTGCAGGGGTCACAGTTCAGTAGTGGAGACGTTTCATTGAAGGCCAATTTCATAGAAACAAATAACTGTATAAAGTGTCAGAGTAGCAACTGAACGACGAGGGAAATGTGGTACAGACTTACCTCTCTGGTTCTGTTGCAGAAAGGTTCAGCCATGGGGATGTGACACACTCCTGGGGGACTGGTAGGCTGTCCATCATGCAGCGTCTGAGCTCTCTTGGTAGTCCTGGACAAAAGGAATGAACAGCACTGATAGTTATCGTCAAGGCAACATGAGGCCAATTCAGACGCAGACGTAGCTGGGTTAAGTTTTTGCAGACTGACCAAATCCATATGAAATTGCAGTTTAGTTTGTTTTGCAAATCCCAACCTTAGTTATGGTGCTGTCCAGATAAATATATCACCTTTCTACAGTTTTATTATTTATATTTTCAAACATTTAACTTTATGTTGGATTGAATAAGTAAATAAACTTTAAAATACTAACAAACAAAACAATAAGAACCAAGCGTTAAGCAATAGTAATTAGTGTCACAATCGTAATCTTAACCCGTTTCTTTGCCCGTTTAAAATCTTCTAAAGCAGCCACAGTTTAATGAAAGACTACACGTTTATAAGTGGATGAATTTTTTCATCATTAAACTATTTAACACGTTATGAACAGTCCTTTCACAGCTTTCCAGGGCTATAATGAAAGCATTTACAGACACCAGCAGCATGCTGGTCTCTTGCACCTCGGCAACAATGGTTGTTCAATTCACATTTCTGCCGAGTCAGTGGAGTTCCACCAAGCACGGCGCCAGCATGCCTCCCTTCAGTTCTGTATGGAGACTGGTCGGGAAACCACAAGAGACTGACTCAATTAGCCCAGTGACCTGAGAAAATTCAAGATTCTGTGTCTGCCTGCATCTCTTCAGCTTGTTTGCTACTTACTGAATCATATTTAGCATGTGCAGTTCTGTAAAGGTATGTAGATCATTGTGTCATCAAAAATAATTCAGTCTTGTAAAGTCTTTTGTACAGCATACAATACCCTATGTCCTCGGACAATCAATATGGATAAGGAAAACTCTCCCCCAAAAGAGGAATTAATGAGGGAAAAAAGGGCTTGTCTATGGCATAACTTTGGTTTTCTTCCATCTTCCCTGGGATTACCTAGTCGTACCACAACTATCTCAAACATCCAAAATATGAATCTCTCCATTGATGGTAATCTTTCAAGTTGATGCCCAACCCCATCTCTTACTCATAACACTGGCAGCAGAAGACTTAACTCAGTGTTTAAATAGTTCGAGCCAGCTGCAGCTCCACCCTGCTGCTGCTGCAAAAAAACAAAAAAATCATGAACAGCGGTGTGTGAGATATAAACTATGAGCAGAGGACAATGCCTGTTTATGTTATAGAAATTGAGTTATCCTGGCATTTCATTAGTAATGTGATTTCAGAATGGTTGTTGCAAATAATGGCTCCCACCACTACGGACAAATAACAAGATTTATGTGGTGAAACTTCCAAGATCAATTTCAAAACAATTCCAGGTCTGAAGTCCGGCTCTTCACTTGAATGATAATCCAATAATTAAGAGTATGTGTTTGGTGTTTAGAGCAGAATACAGTAACTATAATATCTTAGTAAAGCATACAAAGAGGTTTTTTTTTTTAAGATGTGTACCTGAATGCATCAGATCATTCTGGTTTACCATGCAACAAGCATGTATTGTGTTTACATTTTTTGATACTGATACTTCTTACATATAGGTATTAGTGACTCTGAGATGCCACTTGGTCAGTAAGAGCAAAGTACACACTTTTATCAGATGTCAAGATTAACTTTGCAAATAAACAAAGTGAATATGAAAAACAAAAAACAAGCTGGACAAAGTCAGCTGCACTAACTTGTTGACACTGAGAAAAAGTATGCAGCCAGAGCTGGCATGACAGCTGATGATGTGACATCATCACAGCTAGGCCTTCAGAAAACATGTTGTCACATGCTGTTGGACAAGTCTGAACAAGTCCCAACAAGAAACTTCCTCATCTCTGATAAAAAGATGTTGTCTGTGCTCACTTGATGTAGGTACTATTTGAGCCATTCATCGGCTTCACCAACACAGGCAGGCACAACCACAGGCAGCGTGACGGAGGTGATTACGAGCGTACTGGAGAAAACAGTGACACAACTGTGAGAAGGCAGCTTAACCAGCTGGATGCAAACTCATTGGTAACAAATAAGCCATCCTATTTAAACTGCACATATCGAGTCATTTAAAGGAATTTGTACAATCAGCTATGAGAGATCACCACACTCCCACAGGCTCATACTACACGGAAAGTATATATGCATATGCCTGGAGGACAGACACTGCTGAGTTTTCCCATGTCAATAAATGAGAAAGACACTCTCAGGTTTACCAGCATGTGTGACTAACTCTGAGTGTCACTTTCTGGTGATTAAAACCCAGAAATACAAGATTATTTACAAGGGTTGTGCTGCAGCTGGTATTTGTTATAGATATCATAGAATTAGTCAGGCAAGTTAATTTGGGGTCAGCTCTGAGTATCAAAACCACATTGCTACATTCAATATCAACATTTAATCATTATTTTGTAGAACTTTAAGTAGACTTATTATGTTTTCCCCTTTCCTTCAATTATATAGGTTCTTGTGCATGGAAAATTCCCAAGTAACCACAGTGGTAGCTCCCATCTCACACAGAGAACACCTCATCTGAAATACCTCATCAGCAGCCCAGCTTATAACTCTTCTTCTTGACATCACTTCCTCACCATTTGACACATTGCTTAAAAACAGTAAAATTGAAGATAACTGGAATCTGAAAACGCAACTGAGCCGACCAGAGATGGTGAGCGGTGCTGGCTCAGGTGTGTGAACTGACCAAACTGAGCAGACTGGGCATCTGGGAGGGAGGCCTTAAAGAAACGCTAGTTAAAAGAGGGTGGAAGTGGAATATGGTGCTGCTGTAGGAGAAAGCTGAAGTGCTTTTTTGAGCATTTAAAATTTTAAACCTATTCTAGTAGTGGCACAACAAAAGTGATGCACCATAAATGGGCATAATGTGACCTTTACTAATAAACTCCAAAATCAGGGAGGGAAAGAACATCATTGTGTGAACGAGCGCTCTCCATTGCAGCCACTCAAAGGTGATAGTGGGTGTTAGCTCAGTGACTTGAATGAGAACTGAATGCCGGAATTCCAACAACTCAGTGAAAGTGATATATAGAATGAAAACTGAGACAGACAGGAAGGAATCCTGAATGTTTACATAAAATAATCTCTTTGCAAAGTTCATGCTCCAGAAAATAAAGTCATTATACATTGGCGTGTACAACTCTCACCAAGCAAAAGATGACACTTGAGAGCTCAACAAAACATCAGACAGGGGTTAACAAGTCTTCCCACTGGACATGATAGTACACACAAATTGGCTTTGATGAAAATGTAAACTGTGGTGAGTCAAGCTCTCCCTCACTCAGACATCTGGACACTCTAGTCACACAGTAACTTGAATCCTGTCAGTGAGATGTGTGGGAAGATGCTTGAATATTTGCACAAGAAACCTCCTGTAGAATTTTCATGCGATAACAACCAACCAAAACCTCTGACAGAGGATGAAACTATTTTAAGGTACACATTCAAAGTTCCAGTGTATAGCATTTAGTGGCATCTAGTGGTGTGGTTAAAGATTGCAGATTGTGTAAAAATATGGCTGATAAATGATTTAAGGGTCTTCTACTGTATAAACTGAAATAAAAGCGGTCGGATGGACTTAAAGGGGCTCTGTGGAACTTTTGTGTTGTGCTGGAAGCTGGTTGTCCACAGTCCAGTAACTTTAAGCAGCTTAAACAAATCACCCACAGGCTCATGTGGGCAACTGAGAGAAGCAAAGGAAGTCAGACTTTTTAGAGTCACGTTACAATCTGTTCACATATAGGCAACAAAAAAACTGATAAATACCTGTAAACTGATCAAAAGCATATATCCTCTTTTTTGAAAACAAAGGATGATAACTTTAAAAAAAAATAAAAGCAGAATTAAGATCACAAGTTACATTTTTTGACCTTCTCTGTTTCATATACGTTCTGAGAGTATGTAGAAAGACACATAAATTATATGTTGTGGTCACAGCCCACTCACCTGTCAATGAACTGATCTATGATGACGATGTCTCCTGGCTGAATCTCCTCCCTGAGTGAGCCACAGGCCGTGGTAGCCAGCAAATGTGTGCAGCCCTCTTCTCTCAGTGCCCAGATGTTGGCCTGGAAGTTCACATTAGACGGCATTATAGTGTGTTGCCTCCCATGCCTGAGTACAAGGAAAAGAATTATTCATTATATATTGTTTGTATTGATTTTTGGGTCAATGTCAGAAACATACAAATGCATTTACCTAACAAATGCACTTTGCTATGAGACTGAGTTAATAAATAGTGCTCTGTAAGTTTTATGGTGAGGTTTTTCCACTAGATGGTGCTAAGAGCTCACATTTTCATAAGTCACAAGTGAGGTAGAACACCAAATAATTACCATTTATAACTATATAACTGTAATATATACCATTTCTCACCTTGCAAGAAGCACACATTCCACGTTTTTTATCTTCCCCAGGATAAGAGCATCGGACGGCTGTCCAAGAAGAGCAGAATAATCCAATTATAGATAAAAACACTACTGTTGGTAAGCCAATACGCACCGTTTTATTTGACAAGACAGATATTAGAAGTTCTTGAGGCAAAAATGAATTGGAGAAATAAAAATGTTAACTGCCATTTTCATTACAGACACACAGACCCTAAATACTGGTCATACACACACAGTCACAACATACAGACATGCATCAATTGTGGAGTCATTTTAGAGTCATAGAGTTGCCACACAGTTGGTGCTCCAAGTAGTTAGAGGTTAAGTGCCTTGCTCATGGGTAACTCAGAAGTGCTCAGGCGGTGCACTGGCACGTCTACCAGTCCAACCTTCGTACTGTGGACTGTGCTGGACTTCAGCCGCCACCCATGAAGACCTCACAAAACAAAACTGACCTTTCCATAGGGTGTGTCAACATAACGCTCAGTCCTTCCCTCCAAGATATCTGGATCATCAAGTCCTGAACCACCGATTATTCCAATCTAAAAGAAAGAATGTGAGAAAATCATCAACCGTTGAGGACATGAATCACAACACGGCCAAGCATGTAGTGCTCCAGAGATGCTCGGTCCCACATATCCTGTTTTCCAGATGTAGAAAATATGTTGGTTTGTTACAGAACCAAACAAATGTCCCATGACAATAAACATTAAATTAATAAATACTCAGAAGATGTGGAAATTGTTTATAGAGTTTCTAGACAGGAGGGAACCTGTCCAAGCCAATTTACCTCCAATTCTACACATAATCTATTCACACAATTCTTTATTCACATAATTCACACACGTTTTAATGATTTGCTAGTTTTATTTTGAATACATCTTTAACACTTTTGTAGTTTACCCATATTATAAATAGATGGCACCTTGATGGGTTCGTGAATTGTTTGTGTGAATGTTTGTTCGTTCAAACCTTTGTGTTCTGCCAATAGGCTACTTCAAGCACTTTGCTGATCATACGTGCATTTGTGTAAGGTGTGGACCTGTTATTTTAACCGCAGCACCGTTTAACTACCCGCTGACAGGTTTCACTGGAGCCAGTCCAAGCTGTACCGGGCCACGTGCCAAATTAACAGTACCTGAGGTGGTTTACATATGGCTTCTTTACAGTACAACTACAGCAGCCCTGCAGTTAGCATGAACACGTTAGCTTGTGTTATTCAACTGTAGCCGTTTTCTTTAAGGGCTGCACATTTTGAGTACAGCTTTGGAAATTCTACGCTAAGAGCTAAGAGGCTTTTCCCGCACTTCCAGGTTGGCCATAGCTGCGCATCTGGTAGGAAGTACGCTAACTTGTTTAGCTAGCTGCTCTCGCATTGATTACCCCTCTGCCCACCCAGCTCTGTTTAAACGCACCACGTTCCGACAGTAAAACGTCTCGACTGACACTCTGTTTTAGGTTTTTACCTTAATAGGTTGCGCGGAGGCCATGTTGAAACGGTTCTTTGCTGTAAAAGTGTGAATTTGGCTAACTTGTGAGGAAAGCGCTTTGTAGCCTGTACCGTTCACATCCGCCAGCACGCGGCCATCTCCCGTTTCCTCTTTGATTTGCTCGAATTCAAAATAAAAGCATGGCTTTTACCTTGTACTCCAAAAGAAACATTTAACTTAAAGGTGCACTATGTCGTTTTTGGGAAGAAATTTAGATCAGACGAGAAAGATCTTTCTTATGATACCTAAGCAAACTACACTCTTTGTTTTCATGACTGAATAAACAAACAAACCTTTCTAGCTTCAAACAGAGTTCTGGGGACCCTATTTATTCTTGAGAACTCTTTGTTTATTCAGTTATGGACAAAATAATTGTATATCAATGATCTATGATATATTGAGTTATTATCATCTCAGTCCTACTGTAAAAAAAGTTTCAATGTTTTTCTCCAATATGACATAGTGCCCCATAAAAGAAATGTGCTGTTTTACGTTCACTTGACTACAGTACATCCACTCAATGCTTGAAGCACCCAGTGATCCATCAGGGAACAGAGCGTTTCTTGAGTATTTTTGTAGAAAAGTACCAAAGTGAAGAAGACAGCTTATTCTGCATCTCCAACAACATTTACTTGTTTTTGTACTTATTACCCGTCTCAACCAAGTTGATAACTGACTTTCATATCATATTAAAAATGAATGCTGGAAAGTAGAAAAAATTTAGAGTGAAAGCCCAAACATAAGGCAATGTTCCTGAAATGATCTGTGGTTAAGTAAATGGAATGGTATGTGATTTGTAATATTATACTAACCTTACTCAGGTAAGGTCTTTGCCACTGTTCCAATTTCTCTTTTCTCCGTCACAACCCTATAGCAACTCTTTTTTTAATAGTTTAGTATCAAGATATCAGGGTACCATGTCATTTATCTGTGTGCTTTGTGGAAACACCAGTCCTCAACAATTCTATTATTACAGAATATATAAAGAAAAAAATATGCAAGCACATTTGAACTACCTGTTACGCAACCAGCAAGTTTGAATACATAATTCTAACACTTTTACTTTATATACATATTCTACTGTACTGTCTACACCTGCATCCTGTTTACAACCTCTTTATATCTCAGGATATATATTTATCACTACAGTATATACTTATTTTAATATAATTTACAAGCTGTTCTCTCGCTGACCTTCTTACTTTTCAAGTCTTCGATCGCAATTCATTTGAACGTTATTTTCACATTTTTATGTTTATATATATATTTTATATATATATATATATATATATATATATATATATATATATATATATATATATATATATATATATATATATATATATATATATATATATATATATATATATAGAGAGAGAGAGAGAGAGAGAGAGAGAGAGAGAGAGAGAGAGAGAGAGAGAGAGAGAGAGAGAGAGAGAGAGAAAATTTCATTGATTACAGCTGCTTCACTGCAATTCTTGTGCAGCTGAAACTATGAACAAAGCTTTAGTCGAGGTGAATACCAATTGCGCTTAGAAACTGTATGGCCAATTTGCCAACTCGTTATTATTAATCTGAAATCAACACAATACAACCTACATAAACAAACAAACAAAAAAACAACATTAATTAATTGGCACATCACATATGCTCATGACAATTTATTTTAAATAAAATCCATTACAAAAGAACCCACTCTGAAATCCATAATAGGTATTACTTGGTGAGCCACAGGTAGAAAGTGTATTGTCTCAAGAATATGGCCGACTTATATTAACAACAAAATCACCGTAATCAACAATATCCCTGAGAGCACCTTAGAAATAAAATAAATCCATTAAAGAAAATTATTTTCAAGAATATCTATTGACACTTAAAAAAGATGTGTGAACATTATTAGTCCATTAGTCCATGTACATAGTGGCACTTGAAAGTAAAATTGGATTTTTTTTCTGTGATAACTCAGTCACGAAACTCAACCTAGATGGTCTTAAATGGTCCTTTAACCCAATTATCAATACTCTCCTATTCAAAATGGATATGTGTGTCATGAAAATCAGCGTCCAAAAAACTGCTGCTGTAATAAACACTTAAGGTGGTGTGTAAAAGGGTATGTGAATTCATCATATCCTTTAAAGGTTTGATGTACTTTGACATATTAATCTTTGTTTTGATCTAAAATACTGCTTGCAGGCATCATCAGCTCAGGGAAATGCCATCTGTGCCCATCCTACACAGCAGGAATTTCAATTTAACTCTGCATTGGTGGAGGGAGAGGCAGCGGCCAATGGGTCATCCGTGGTATTATCCATCAGTTTGTCCTGGTTAGTGCTGCTGTCCTGGGGGACACTGTCGTTAGCAACAGAATCACTGTCACTGTCAATGGTAATGACAGAGGGTGAGCCCTTCTCTCTGCGTTCACTACTCTTGTGCCTTTTGCTTTTCTTCTTGTGTTTCTTCCTTTTCTTATGGTGACGTTTGCTTCGCTCATTCAAGTTTCCCTCATTGACGAGCTCCACACTGAGGCTCCTGCTAGTCTTTGACCTCTCTTTGGATTTTTTACGCCGTTTCTCTTTGCTCTTTTTCTTATGTTTTGTTGACAACGCGGGGGAGTGACCTTCCGCATGTGAGTTGGGAAGCGCGTCTTCTGACGGTTCTTCCAAATGCCTTGTTTTGTATTTCCTCTTTCCACCAGGCTTGTCATGGTGAGATCTCTTTTTTGCAGAAGTGGAGCGACTGCTGGAATAAGACCTAGATCGGGAATGCCTCCTGTCCCGTCTCCGTGAATCCCTGCTGCGGCTCCTGGAGCGAGAGTACGAGTGTTGATCTGAGTATTTGCGGCTACTGTAATAATAGGACTGTCTCTCTGTGTAATGCATCCCACTATCATTTCTCCCTTGTCTGTAATGCGTATATGGCTGATAGCTGTGAGCACCATCCCTGCTTTTATATTTACTGTCACATTTTGAATAGTCTCTGCCAGTAGAGTGAGAATAACCACTCTCTCTGGACAGAGCGCTGATGCTGCTGTGGGAGACTGCTGGGTTCTTGCTTGAGTGCCAATTCTCTCCAATTTTTGACCACCTTTTTCTCCTTTGGTCTCTGTCCTTTGACCAGCGCCTCTCTCTAGAGCCATCATTACCATCAAATCTTCTATCTGAGTCTTTTCTGTCAGACTTACTGGACTTCCTGTGCCTGCTAGATGTTGAGGAGCTACATCTTTCTTTTGTATCCAACGAGTGACAGCGGTCTGTTTCTACATTTTCTGTCTGTCCAGCACCGCTTCGATCACTACTCTGTGATGCTACAGGACTGAGACTGGAGAAGCGGATGTGTTGAGGTAGCAGCGGCACTTCTTTAGTATCTTCACAGGCAGATTCATCAGAGTCTGAGGAGAGCTTAACCAGCTCAGGAGTCCGCTCTGATGTCGGCTTAACAAAACCTACAATGACACAGTCATCGCTGTCAGAAGACAAACAATCATCTTTGTGACCTTCAGCCTGAGTCACATCTGTTTGGTTTAAAAGACTAATTTGCTGTGGAGAAGCCCCAAACTCTCGTGTCTCGTCCTCTGAACTGCTGTCTGAGTCCGAGTCGAGGACTGACAGACACTCTGCTCTGCTCTGCTCTGCTGTTGTTGAATATGATGGCCCAGGAGTCTCATCATCCCACACAGAGTGGCTCAGAGTAGATGTGGCATTTCCTGGAGTATCCAACTCCACCAAGTGCTCCTCATCCTCTGAGATGGCTATTACAGAAGAGTTGGAGCTGCTGTCTTCATTAGAGGAAGGGGCTGGGCAGTCGTAAACAGCATGCTGGTCATAGGCCTCCATATTGTAGGGGGCCTTTGCAAAGCTGATGAACTCATGCAGAAAGTGCTCTGTGCGCCCCTGGAGGAACGGCCTGAGCTCTTCCTGAATGGCTCCATCCTCCATGTCAAAACGTGTAATGCGGGACATGATGATGTGTTGAACAATGTTGACTAAAGTGCCGTGGGCCCCATATAGCACTATGAGTTCTCTCTTTAGCCAGGGGATCAGTCTGTGCAGGCAGGCAGGATTTCTTCTGAAGAACTCGGCTGAGGTGTCTCGACAGCGTCCACCATCGCGTACATTCCGAACCCTCACCCCCTGTCGGTACAGTTCCCTCCTGAAGTTTACCATTTCCTGCTCTCTGATACGATTCACTGCCCTCCCTTCACTTGCCGCTTTCCTCTTGGCTGCCAACCTCATCATCATGCGCCGGATGTAACGGTCCTGTGGCTGCTGGGGAAGGTTTGTTGAGGCTTCAAACATCACTCCATTGTCTGGAGGTGAAGAGGTCCTTCCCTGCATCTGTCGATGGACTCCGGTGACAGTTGTGCGGTATCTAAAGCGCACTCCCCCAAAAGTCCCAAAAGAGCCATTATCCACTGGCTTCAGGTCATACTTCTTAAAGTTTTGCTCTGATTTTATACTGTGATAGATTGAATTAAATGGCTGCTTGCATAGAGGGCACTCGGCTTTGTTCTTGGACCACTCATGAATGCAGCGGAAACAGAACTTGTGCAGGCAGAGGTCCAGGTAAGAAATGTTGTTAAACAAGTCCAAACAGATGGGACACTTTGAGTCTGGTGACACCTCTGCAGACATTGTTTCAGAGGTTTTCCTTCTGCCCCTCTTCTGGCTCTGCTGCAGGGCAATCTTGATTGCTGACATGATCTGACAAAAAAGAAAACATTTCCAAGTTTGAATTTCTATGAAATGGGAAAATTTACAACCTAACCAATCAGAATGGTATGGCAACCATAGAGTAACCTAGGAGGTTCTATTTAAGTGACAGAGCTAAGTTAAAAATCAAAACTGTAAAGTTAAGAAGCTTAATTCAAGGATTATCCTTACAATTCCTCGTCATTCAGTTTATGGGGAAAAATGCATTTCAGGTTTATGTGACTGCAGATTTATACGGAACAGAAGGGTCTGCATTCTTGTGCCATATTAAACTGCATAGTAATAAATTCTTTTTATTTTTATTTTTCTATTTCTAGTACCCCTGCTCGGCACATGAAAACAGATATTCTAATTTTTCAAATACAGCATGCACCAGATTCTTGTGGATGACTATGACCTGCTGCTGTTGACAGATATTCTCTCTCGTTATCATGCACATTGTCTCATCACATAACATTAAAAAATACTTCAAAATATTATTATCTACACATCATATACGTTTCTCTGTGGACAAAACTGTCACGTCTATTTTTGTTCTGATACATTCTATCACAGGAACATTACTTTAGTCTCCTCTCCAAAATGTAAACAGTTCAGAACCATGCATATCTAACTTACATATTCAAATCCCCGTGTGTCCTTACTCTCACCATATGTGACCTATCTTTTAATAACGACAAGAAAATCGTGTGTTAACAAGAAGCCTAATTGTTTCTCACGGTGAGGACTGTAGTCCATAACAGAAAGGTGGTGGTTAACTCGAATAGACAACAGATATGTGACACCGTTATGATAATCCATGATACATAACCTTATCTGGTACTGTGACGGTCCTTACGTTATATTGGGTCGTTGTCCATGTTAGATCCTGAAAAATGTCTTACTCATCTGTCGCTACCATTGGCAGACATGCCACCACTTAAAAAAAACACGTAAGTATAAAGCTATCATTTGATTTGATACTAGTTTTGGTCCTTCGTCACCTTGAACTGCCTTGTTGTTTTCGGTTTGTTAGCTTAGCAGGTTCGGCTAATACAGCACCTAGTTACCTCCCAAAAGTGAGAAACGATAGTGTCGGTAAACACTAAGAAATAAAGGCTAATATATATTGAACAGTCCGTGACATATACAAAGAATATTCGGTATTTTAAAGTATTTTCACATTATCGCTGATCCAAACGGCGGACACTTGCTATATTATTAGTTAGAGAACTGGTGAACTTGGTTTGCTAAATTAGCAAGCTAGCTTAGCAGGCTAGGCTAGGGCGTTGTAGCTATGTAGCTAAGGGGGCTAACATTAGGGAAAAGTTGTACAATATTTACCTCTGACCTCCTCAAACACGTACACAGCTGGCAACTGATATGCTCCCTCTGTTTCGTGTGCGCCCAGTCATTTTTACATGAATGTTATTCCGGAGCAACTGTTTAAGAGACCAACAGCTTGACTTCATAACAATCCTTCCATGTCGGAACCTGCGCTGCATTTTTCTATTCATCCAGCTACAAGCTAAAAGCCACTACCGCCCTTCAGAATAAAAGCGCCGTCTTCACATTGGGAAGAATTATTATTATCACACACGAATATCATAGATGTTACAAGATATATTAAGATGTTTTATAAGGATGCAATAGTTTTTGCAATCTTTTTTGTTAGGGATAATAGCTATTTAATCATGTTCTTGATGTATTGTAACTCGCAGGAAGCACACTTCCGGTGGATAGTTAACAGAATAAGTGTCTGAGGTCTTGTTTTTTTATGTGACATACAAAATATTGTACATTCATAGTTATTTATTAGATGACGGGTCTAAATCCAGTTGAAAGTAATCTATGGCATGTCTGAAACATATTTCAAGTCGGTTTATGTTCTAATGTACAACCAAAATAAAATTTTGAGTCTTACATAATATACTGCAGTCTGATATGTGTCACATTTGAATGCTGTTTTCCTCACATTACACCCCACCCAAGCATTCTGCTGCCATTTGTCAGTGAACTGAATAAAATATTTTCTAAGAAATACTTCCGCTGACCCTTCTGACTTCTGAAAGCATCAATATGTCACCATTTACATCACTAATACTCGTTAATGACTTTGTAATATTTTATTGGCATATACACAGTTTTTACAACAGAAAAATGATTGAAACATTTCAACTTCAGTGATGACCATGGGACTCAGGCAGATCTGGAACAACTTCACCAGTTTCCAGGATGGTGTCACCCTAAACACAAGAACAAGGACAGAAACATTTTTAAAAAATACCCTTTTCCTCCATCAGAGAGCAGCTCTTAAGACGTGGAATCATTGCATGGAATCACCTGCCATGACAGGTAAAGCAAGCTAAAATGCAGCTGTACATAGAAAAATGAAAAGAACTTTTACAGTAACCACATGTTAGATTTAATAAATGAGTCATACTTACTGGGAACAACCTGGGCTTCAATTCCACAATGCCATATGGCTTTTGCTGCGGGCGACAAAAACCTTGTTATTTAATATGATTACTGATCAATACATTGTCACATAACCATTTATCTATTGACAGTAAATGCAAGAGAATCAAAGAACATGAAATAAAGTCACTGCTACATGTCTGTTATTCTCATGAGGACTTTTGCTTTCTTTGCATGTCTATCTACTTGCATGCTACCTAAACAATGGCAAACACTTTAGACACAATGCATACAATTTTCAGTATGTATCACATTTGTTACATCTTTTTTACTAATATTACAAATAATGTGAAACAATTCTGTTGACTTACAGCCACATGGTATTTCACATAGTAGTGAACAACCCAGGCAGGTAGCAAGAGGCGTGTTAATGTGAAAACTCCACCTTTGTATGCTTTGTAGGTCTGTAAGGAGATACACATTAAAGGGAAATATTAACAGAAGAGAAATACATAATGAATGACAGAGTCTTTTCTATACATTTCAAACAGATAACTCATACTTCAACATGAATGGAGCCAGGCAAGAAGTTTATGTATGCAGGCGGGGTTCAAAATGAACTCTTGTCCACTGGCCAAATGTATAATGAATGTTCTACTTTGACCAGCCACATAATATTTATTATAATAATTAATTAATGGCTTCAACCTTTTCATGAAAAGTCATTTGTCTTGGAAATACCTGCTGCATCTACTGTTTTTATTATTTTTTTTTAGAGATTAGACAGGCACACATTTTATTTGCCTGATTAATTCCTTTCTTGGTGAGAAAAAGGCCTGTTTGGGTTTTGTCAATCTAACAGTCCAAATGTGAACCATAACTAGTTAACAATGGAAAAAATCCAAATGTTAAAAATTGGAATCAGAGCACACTTAATATTTCAGCATCATAGATAACTTATCTAAGGGTTGCTGAGGCACATTTGCGATATTGAACTAAACCATGTACTATCATGTTATCAAGTTATTAATGTTCTGTAGACTTACTGATAGGTAAATTCAAACAGTATCCACATTCTCTAAAATGTCATTCATATTTAGAACATAAGATAACTTAGGAAGACCTTTGTACCAAATTATAATGTGGCGTTCACTGTCCATACTGTAAAGCTCACTGAGGCAATGTGCTTGTGACTTAGGGCCTTTTAAATAAAGGTGATCCAGAGTTTTTCCTTTCATTGAAATGAACAGAATAACAGGCCACCATGCAGCTCGCATGTAAAAAAAAAAAATCCATCTAACGCAGACTGACTTAAACTATTCAGTCAAACAGCAGCAGGTTTATTTGACTTTATCTAACCATACGTAGTCACAGAAGAATGTAATATAGCGACAAAGCCCTCTGAACTAAACAGTCCACTGATAAATGTAGTAGTTACAACACGCAAACGTTTTATTATTTTGACAAAGACTCAAAATGACAGTTCTGAGAGTCTGTAGCCAGAGGCAGCTGCAGTCTACAGTGGGTTAGCATTAGCTGGTTCACCACATTGGGGGCAGATTAACCTTTAGCTGTATCGCTCTAAATATGTTATCTTTATTCAAATGGACAGTGTCCACTTCAAGTTAACTGTTTGTTTGTTTTTTACTGGTATATCGGATGTACACCGTTATCACCAGTGCTTGTTGTGCTAGCTAGCTAGCATTAGCTGTGTATCAGGACTCACGTAAAGTCTCCACAGGCTCTTGGGCTCCAGAAAGCCAGCCCAGAACTTGGCGACGGCGCCGGGAGCTTTGGCCGGTAGCACGGGCTCCCTCGGGCTGAGCTCCTGGTCCTTCAGCCACTGTTTCCGGAGCTTCGAGAGCTGCTCGACGCGGAGCTTCTCGTCTGGTGTGTAACCAGACATCGCTTATTTCTGGACGTTCAACCTCGAGATACCTACAATGACACCATGGAGGACACTTCCCTTAGCAGGCGAGCGCACCAACGAAGAAGAAAAACAGGAAACGTGTCACAGCTTAGAGAGTCCGACGAATTCTGGTGCGACATCTGCTGGACCGGAAGAGTAATTTTGTCAAGTTTTGTTTTGTTTTGTTTTGTTTTATTTAATTCTCTAATTTCGTACGCAATTATAAAACTTATTTACTCGGGGAGCGACAAGATGTTGTATGAGAGTTATGTCATCTGACTCTTTGCTGGTTAGGTTTATTTATTGCAAGTAAATGGTTTAGTGTTATGTGGCAGATGTGGTGACAATTTGCATTAATGACTTTATTATCAACAGCATATCATGTTTGGTCTTTCTGCCCACTTTTATCTACTAGATGGCAAAAGCCAACATTTTCATGAGCAATGGGCCTTTCAAAAAGACACCAGTTATTTCACGTCATAATTGCTAGTCTTGGTTAGTACCCCACTGCCTTTAAAAAAAAAATGGTATAATTAGGTTCTCGAGGAGCTTGATGTCTGACAAAATATAATCCCTGGTTGATGTCATAGTAATGTCATCATGGTTATCCCATCTTGGGTTTGAGGGCTAACAGAAAGCATGTGTTATAAGGGCGAGTGACTGTGGCAGGGCATTGTCAGAAAAAAAATGTATCCTAAATGAAGGAGATTTCTTTTAAAACCTCTCAGATTTGCTCCCATGATGTCATAGTGATATCATAGGTATGTCATCAGGGTTATCCCAGATTTGGTCTCAAGACAACAAATTTCGAACGGAAAGCCAGTGCAGTAAATTGAAGGGGTGTGTTTGGGAGGCACTAATGATGTCACAGATAATGTCACATTTCATGTATTCATCTAAGGCAAAAACTCACATGTAGCATCTTTAGCTCCTCCAAGTTTGATTCAGGTGTAATCCAGCATCTGGTTGATAGTCATTTATTCATTTAAATTTTGTTCATTTAAAACAAAAAATGCAGCACACTTTATCTGTTTGTTTAGTCACTTAGTGTATTTCTACGGCTGCAGTGTCCATTTTCAAAAAGGAGATGTTGTTAAAAATGTAATGGGTCCTATTCATAACCCCACCAGGGCAAGTTTAACTCTTTCACGCTCATGATACTTTTAGTACTACCAAACCCTTTACGCTGACACCACTCCAAGTATTTGTATCTTGTTTATTGAGTTACAATGTTTTTAATTTGACCTGCTCACTAGTAGGGTCTTCGTGATATGATTACACTATTTTGACAGGAGTAAATTATTGTATTCTTGATACACTTTTGATGTTCCACTCAATAAGACTTAGAGTAGAGTATTAAAGACTTGTTGCGGAAATAGAGGTGGTGGTAGAGATTTATTAACAAGAAACCGGTCTAAAATCCACTTTATAAACTCCTCATGAAGTCATTGTTATGCACACTCCGGTACAGTATGTGGCGACATACAGCGTTCACGTGAGTTCGCTACCACACGAAGAAGAAGCAGAAGAAGTCGTAGAAGAAGAAGACGAAGAAGAGGAGCCGTATTTGTGCGACTCTCCGACCCTCCGCCTCACTGCCCTGTCGGTCAAACGTAGGATAATGGATGTAATTAGCTAACGTTAGATAATTTTGTCGGGTCACTTACTACAGGCACAAAAAGCAGAGTGTCTGCGGATATGTAGTAGCTCAGCATTCCATTAGCAGTGACTTCAGGTAAGAGCTCTTGTATCTCGTTAACCCAAAGGTTTTGAAACTCCACCTGAGTTGAACTGTACTGAGCGTTACTGCTAGCTGAACGTAACTGAGTTGTCGTTATGCTAAACTAGCTGTCAAATTCTCTAGAGCCGGGATCGATCTGTAAAATAAGTAATGCAACGCTTGCTGCTCAGTGTCATCGCCACTGTAACACGTCGAAACAGTTAAATTAGTTGAGCATTATAAGTCAGCTTCAAGAAGCTAGTTAGCTAAGTGTTAGCTGTCAAGGAACTCACATGTTGTTAGCTGTGGCTTTAAGCCACCCAGCTTGCAATAACAAGGCACAACCTCACCTGTAGGGCAATGTAAAGCCATACGTCAAGGTGACATGTGTACGAATTGCGCAAGAGACCGTAATAATCAGTAATTGTCTGTTTAAGTGATTATCCGGCTGTTAGAAGAATTGAGACTTATAGGGGCACTAGGTTATGTTGGAAAATAATTTCAGGATATTTAATATATAAAACATTAAATAGATAATTATTCAAGCAAAAAAAAAAAAAAAAAAAACTCACTGAATATCCCTTCTGATTAAAATGTCTTCCCCCAAACAACAAAGTGGACCTTTAAAAGCAGGGAAGTATATCTTAGAGGATCTGTTGTGAATGTAAAAGTAATATATAGCGCCAAGGATGTTCTAAAACTTTTTGATTGTCATTAATAACAGGTACATGCTGATTTAATTGGGAAAAGATACATTAGATCACATGACGATAGCAGCTCTTACAGTCTGCCACGCTCCACGATGTACGAACACTGATCAACTCACTATATGACTTCATGGCGGTGTGTAGAGCCGGATTAACTATTTATTTATTGTTAATGTAATAGGTTAATCTATGCATGCATGTAGTGATGTATGCACAGCAGGGGTGTGCAGTCAGGAAAAAATGTCATGATATAAATCATTTTATGAGGTGATATCAATACAGACGGTGTGAAAACAAATTCTTGAAAATAGAAATAGGATAAAGCTTTTATCCATAAAATAATCAGAAAGAACTGCAAAATTAAATATATAGGAAATGAAGGTCCATTATCATATATAAAAACAATTCTATAAAAATCTAATGGTGCCATAAAGCATTCGTGGTCACTGATATGCAGCCAACAGCAGCAACAGATGCCAACAAATGTATTTGAGAATAAAGGGATATAATGTACATTCAGATTTACACGTTATTCCACAATTTGGAATTTAAACTAATCTAATTTTGCTTTTCACTGAAGGTTGATACATTTGTTAAATCTCTTTCTCTTCACCTCTGCAGGACCGTGCCAGATTTTGAATGGAGTCAGCACCCAGGTTCTCATTTTCTTGTGTAGTCACAGCGAGGGACCTCAGGGCTCATGATTCAGGCCATCGTGTAATTCAGCAAGGGAAGAATGGTCAAGTATTTCTGTAACACGGCAGACATCAGGAGTACGTGGGACCATGTTGTCTCTGCTTTTTGGCAGAGGTACCCCAATCCGTTCAGGTATTGTAGTATTTTCAGTATTTTAACAGATGGTCATTGTGAATGTGTTGGTGTCAACACAGTCGTGAAGATATTCTTGTGTTTGAATCTGTTTTTTCACCAGCAACTATAATTTATAACAACTTAATCATAAACACTGCTTGGCAACCAAGAGCTAAAAAGAATCCTTGGTCATGACTGAGATAGTGAACTGAGAAAACACATCAGAGAAGTAAAACTAAGTTCAGCATATTAATAGTTGTGTGGTCGACCTGTTTTCATTTGCATTTGACCTGACCTAACAAATGTCACAATCTAGAGATCTGTGTCCTATTACATCTCACAAACATTACAGTAGCAGTCAATGAACATAATGTAGCACCGGGACCAAAAAACACACAAACATAATTTATTTTAATTGACTGTTTGAAACAGATGGAACTATTGTTTTAAACAGAAGTGAAATTAATCACAAACTGATACGAAACTTGAAAGTTAAAGGATGGGCTCACATTTTCTCAAGTCTGTTTGAGTTTACATTTGGACACGTGAGTGTTGTTAAATGACATTTTGTGTTTGCTGTAATCATTCCTAATATTCATACTGGCCATAAAGAGGTCTCCTTCTCACATGCATTCAGAGGAAGTGCCTCCAGATAAAATCCACTGTTCTCCGTCTGTGCAAAAATATGTTCCAGAGTTGAACTGTGAGTCAAAGTTAATCATTTTAGTATAGAACTCCCCATTTCCAGATGTTTACTTGCTGCGCTGCAATGGAGGTATAGTATCTCTAACTTGACCCAAACCACTGAGGATTCTTCCTCCTATCACTTTCATTGGTGGGAAGTGATCCTAAAACATGAACAAATAAATGTCTGACATGGATGTGTGCTTTTGTGGTTTTTTGATCAGCACCCACGTTCTCACAGAGGACGTTGTGTACCGGGAGGTGACTGCAGACAACCGGCTCCTCTCCAGACGCCTCCTGATGAAGACCAATCGTTTGCCTCGTTGGGCAGAGGTTCTCTTCCCCACCGGCATGTCTCGCTCCGTATACATCATTGAGGACTCCATCGTGGACCCTGTGAACAGGAGCCTGACCACCTACACTTGGAACCTCAACCACACAACTCTGATGGTGAGGTGTCTGATTCTCTGTGGTTTGTTGCTTTTAGGAGAAAAAAAATGAGCTTTTTTTGCTGCAAATTTCCCATGAGCCTTTGCAAAAAATCTAAATCTGTCTATGACTTTATCAGCCAAATCTTAAGTTCATCTCAGCTTTTCAGAGCTTTGTCAGCTGGTTGTAAATGTACTGTTTTGGTGCACTCTCACCATTCGGATAGTGTCATTTTTCAGGCTCAGCAGGCAGATGTTTTCAACTAAAATGCTCTAAAAACCCACTGTATGCTAACCTGTCAGCACCAAACAGCAGGCAGACACACTTAGTGGAGAGATGGTGGAGCATTTAAAAGACGAAGAGGCAGATGTTTCCATCAGAAACGTGTAGAGACAAACCTTAAACAGAAAATATTTGGTTTACACCCTCAAATGGTCTGAAAATTCAGTTATTGTGGATTTAAAGATGAAGTTCTGCTTCAGAGAAATGTTGTTTGACATCATTGTTAAATGCCATAGTAGATGCAGTATTGCAAACATTATAACTCAAAAGCAGTTCAAAATTTAAAAACAAATCAATTCTATGAGTATTGCAGTTTGCCAACACAGTGTACAGTGTCAAGTGAAGACAGAGTAGAAAAGACCGAACTGTGTGCCATGACTGCAGTCACATGTAGCTGCTTACCTCAGAACGGATGAGGAAATACTAATTAATCCAGCCTGATGTTCAAAGGAGGCAAACGTTTGAACACAGTTCAGATGTAATAATCTCCCCGGGAAGAAGGACCTTGACATGAGTTATACATTATGCAGCTTTAAGATGTGCTGTTTTCCCTCTCTTACTGCTGTATCCCTTATGCTAAAGCATGAGGGATTTATTTTACTCATCTTTTAATCTACTGCAGCATGAAACATAACTGGAAGTTAGACCAACTAACTCGTGTGATCAAAGCATTGACAAATACAGCCACGAAGAATCTGGTTCTTTGATCTTCTGGGTGGGAAGAGTTATGGAAACTATTTAGTAGAATCTTCAAGACAAATGGGGAGATGTCTTAATAAAAAACAGTGATAAAGCTTGGTAGGAGACTTTTCAAAGTTAAAATAGATTTTATATTGAGAAATTTAGAGATGCAAGATATTGATTTTTCTCTTTCTTTCAGTCAATAGGGATATCCAAACTAATAATTTCACAAATTTGTATATTTAAAGAATGACTTCATAACCTGTGATCTCTGCATATCTGAGCACAAGAAAGGCCAAATTGTAACGAGCAGTAATGGATGATTTGATATTCCATAGCTTTATTAAGATTTGATGTGTTAAAATTCTTAGACCTCTCTTGTGGAACATGTTGTCCACACCGGTGACAACTTGCTTGACGACTTGCATGACGACAATCTTGATTTCATGAGCGTGACAACTGCAGGCTTGACTACTACCAGTACAGCTACTACTGCAGACCCCCTTTAGAGGAGCGTGCTGCCCACTACTGCATCAGTGTGCAAATGCTGCACTTTTAAAGGCAGTGTAAGCAATCTGACTTCATACTGTTTAATTGGTATTGGTGAAGCTAAAGCCAGTAAATTGAGTAGTCGCCGATAATGTAAATTTCCCAATATGCATCCTGCATCACTAGAGAAATTATTTAGATCCAGTTATGACCATGTTAATCCAAATGAAATGATAAAATCCCACCTATATTTGGCCTTACTCGTGTGTTTTATATAGATTATGTAAGTTAAAATGTGTTCTCAAATGTATTAAAGCTAAACCTAACAAAGAATCTCACAAGAAAAATCTCGCCACATTCATATCAAATTTGAAGAAGAGAAGAAAAGTGGATTTATTTGCTTCCAGCATGTGTTTTTGCTATAAATCGTCTCTCAAGCCCTTATATGTTCATAAAAATGTTCTTTTACATTGATTCCTGAACTGTGTTCCTTTATCTTAACCTGCTGGCACTTTTCTCTCTCCCATGTCAGTCAGTGGAGGAGCGCTGTATTTTCCGGGACTCGGTGGAGCAACCAGCCACCACCCAGCTAAAACGGGAAGCGTGGATATCCTCAGGAGTTTATGGCTTCTCCAGACCGATTCAGGTACATTCACCCTCTTTTTACAGTGAGTAATTACCCATTAACTATTCAGGAGGGTAATGTACATTAGAATAAAATGCTCTTTCCATTGCTTTCTTTATTTTTTTTACCTTTCTGATCCCAGCTACAAACAGCCATTATCATTATACAGTTCATTAGTATAGAGGTTCTGTAGCAGTAAGATTAATATCATCCAGCCTAGAGTGTAGAAGTGTCAGCTTGACTTGTTTTTAGCCTTGAGTGAATGTACAGAATCCTATTTTCAAAGCCTCAGTTTGATTTGTGGGTCACAGTATGAGCAGCAGAGACGTGGGAGCCTGTGTGCAAAAGCCAAAATAAAGAAGTTGGAGATATGAGGAGAGAAGTGAAAACGGTGCCAAAAATATGTCAACCTAAAATTGTTATTAGATGTGGAAGATGCCAGGCTTACTTTAATTTCCCCAGAGAATAGGAGGGAGAGGACTGCTAGCTAAGCGTTGTTTTTCAGACGTCTCCCGCCCCATGTAAAGCCATTTCCTGTTCTGTCTTTTCCCAGGAGTTTGGATTGGCCCGCTTCAAGAGCAACCAGGTGAAGGCCATGAAAGGGCTGGAATACGCGCTGTCCAACTTACAGGGTACGTACACTTCAGCAGCAGAGATGAGAGGAAAGTGCAAGGGAAATAGAAAAGGGGAAACAGAACAGTTCATTTTTAACTGTTGCCATTTCTGGAAATGAAAAAACAAAACACAGAAGAACTAGGGCTTTCTTCCCTCCATACATCGGAATATGACACATCATGCATTAGATTTTACTTATTTATGGCTTAATGTTTACCTTTCTGCGCTTTGGAGACATGGCTGAATATTTGTGAAACATACTGATGAGAAAAAATTATTCACTTTCTTTTAGTGTAAGATCAGCTGTGTAACCGAACGGCTTGAAGCAGTTATTACTCTGGAGTAGGAAACTTGTCTCAGTTAAACCTCTCAGCGTTGCCTAAATGTTTGTCTTGAAACCAGGTTAATTCAAGACGCTTTTAAAGGTTCTTGTTGTTGATCAGAAAAAACATATGACTGGAGAGGAGACATGAAACCATGACGACTGCAGTGAGAAACCATTTGGATTTCTGAATTTAGGCTCAGACCCAGATTATTTATGTAGTCAGTGCTGCATATACAAAATCCTGCAGGAAAGGCACTTAACCTGATAACATAAAGTGATGCAGTGTCAGACAACTTTGTCTTACCCACCAGGAATGTGCACACAAGAAAAAAAAACACAGACAAGTAGTGTTTGCCAGTGTTCAACCAGTGTTTTGCTTTAACTTATCATTATGAAGTAAATGTTGATTTCACAAAATAATGGTGATAACATAATGACACCATCTGTTTTTAGATTGGTCCCTTATAAGACTTGATACCACTTTATTATTTGGTTTGACATGAGGTATGAAGTCATGCTGGCAGCAGGGTACCATTTCTATTTATTTCAATCCCTCAATTAAAGACTAAATGAATGAAGAAGCTCACATGTTTTCCTGTGTTTGAGGAAAACGGAAACAATCCTGTGACAGCAGTGCCAACAATAGCACCACTTGGGAACGCTGCAACAGAAAACTTCTGTTTCCACTTTAATTCAGCTCTCATCACAACCCTTTATAGGTCCTGCACAAATCTGTTGTCCATCATCAGACTCGGTGACAGCAGTTTTTGGCTGACTTAAAGACAAATCAGTACAACAGAAAATAGATTTAAAGGCTAACTCTAACCATCAGGGAGGTGATATAAAGGAAGGGAAGCCATTCGATGTGAAAAGGGTTGTGCCTTGTTGGGCAGTGGGCCCTGATCAGTGAGGATTGTGTAACGCTCCAGACTGTGTGTTGTGCTGATGCAGCGTACTGTTGTCTGAAAGGACTGTTGTGATTCTGTCCCACTGCCCCTTTGTTGATGGCACTGCAGGGATTGGCATCTGAGCGCTGTGGTGAGTATGTTAGCAGAGGGGCATCAGTTTGCCATCCCGGGCCTTGCCCAGGGTTGTCACATGATGCCAATAATGAGCCTCACACAGTAGAGTGTGTAGCAGAGGTAGTGACTGTCTCGCTTTGTGTGTTGTGTAGGCGGATACACACGGTTAGAGTGGCTGAAAAGTTCGTGTGGAGTTGGCGTAGAGTTAGTTTATAGTTCAGTAGTGTGTTTGAGATGAACTGAACACAAGTCGTGACCTTCTCTTTATAGTCATGAATGATGTATAATAACCAGATAACAAATGAATCATCAAGTTTTGTTATGACTGCAGAAAAAAGGCTTCTAATCAACATTGTGTTTTATATTTTGTAATCACAATCTCATAACTTTGATCATTCCACTCATGATCTGGCTGATTAATATGAAAAGGATTTTAATATTTTAATATTAATATAGAAATCTTTACATGTAGCAGATGGTATGCTAAGTAAACACCAAAATAAGTAAAGTCCCAGACATGGATCAAAATGCACGTCCCACATTTTTTTTGTAGACAAGTCGCATGTTACATTGGCATTGAAAAACAAATCATATGTTATGTTACAGTAGCGAGAGGCAAACATTGTGGTGTCAGTAACTGCATTCTGCCATTGCATGGCAGTATAATCAATGCCAAGTGAGCAGAGCAGACCTCCCATGTTGTTGCTTTAATGACTTGTAGACATTATCTATCTGTAATTAAAAGACATCTGTTTGGACAGCATGGAGTGTGAGACAGCAGAGTCACAGGTGTCTGATCTGTCAGCTGAATAGAATAGATAAGATTTATGGCCAGATACAAATCTCAACTCACAGGTCCATATACAGCATCTTAACATGTAGCTGAGCAGCCGTCTTGTGATCTCTGCTATGAATAAATTGTAAGTTACGTGGCATTGATTCTGTCGTCTGCTAGAAACGCCCCGAGTAAAGGCTGATGCAAAACTTTGAAATTAAAAAAAAAAAAAAAAAATTAAAGTTCACTTAAGTTTTTACTCACAATGTTATAAAATCCTAAACTTCTGGGACACAGTTGTTTGATTAAGGTGATTGAAAGCTCCTTTAAGCTGTTATATTGCACTGCAGAGTGAAATCAGAAACATCTTTCCTAACACAATATTAAAGCCGTCTGAAAATGAAACTATTTCATTGTTGGGACAGAGAAATATCATAATTAATACAAACTCTATATAAACGTCTTCTATGGCACAACATATGGGTTAACGTTATTAACTGTACTTTTAACAGTAATGTACCAAAAATCGATCCAGTGGTGTCAAAGCAATTTTCTTTAGAGTGAAATTAACATCTAATTATAAGTATTTATTATAAGATAATTATAGTAAAGAGCCAAATATCAACTGTGGGAATGCTGCCATTTTTCTGATACGTTGAAAGTACCCAACGGATGATATGAACTTAAAAAAAAAAAAAAAAAAAACGTATGGTGCTTTCATATCGGCTGTCAGTTCACCTTTCAGTTTCAGGAAGGGTTTGGTGGAGCCGCTGCAAAGCAAACACAAACTAAGAATCAAACTCAACTGAAATGAGGAAAATAAAAACCTGTGAAAACCAGTTTGACAGTTACAAGCGAAATCTGCTGCCAGTACTTCACCTCCTGGAGAATTTATTTTTAGTGCGGGCCGACGCGCACGGTGACCAAACGATGGGTGATGACAAAAGAGGCATCACATCACTCAGGGAGTTAAAGCCAATTCACACTTACTTGTGTTTGTTTTCATCGTGTAAAAGATGTATAAATCAACATATAACACGCTGGCTTCCTTGTTTTTGGCCGCTATAAATTCTCCCTCCGGTTACTGTCAGCCTCCGAACATGAAGAGGCTTCTCCCTCTGCATCCCTCCCAGGAAAACCACTTATCTACCTGAATGTGAAGGAAACCGCTCGACTCTGCTCTCTTCCCGTCTCTCTCACAGTTGAGGGGAAACTGCTCAGTGGTATCATGATTCTGGTTGTCGTTCTCACGTAAGGTATTCTGAGGGGTTTCAGGGTTCACAGCCAGGTCGGGCGCAAATAGACTCTTTGGCCCATGGCACTGAATCCCATGTGAGGCACTTTGTAACAGCAGACATTTATCGGAGCGCTCACTTCAGTGCTTTTTAAAAAACATTTTCTCTTTTTAGAGGAAGATCCGTAATGTTTCCATCTTGTATGGTGTTATAAAAAGCCTCGTTAGACATAAATATGACAGTAACTTTGCATATGGGTCACGTGTGTGAACAGGCAACCAGGTCGTTTTTACATAGAAGTCATGTTGGCTTTCTTACCAGGCACAGCAGGTCATATATCCATAACAATGTCGACACGTCTCTAAATCGAATCCAGTCAGATAAATGTAAAGTTTGCAAAAGCTTAAGGTAAAAACACTTACTATATTATACGAATGATATTGATTCTAAGTATACAAAGTATCACCTCCTATAGAAAAGCAGTTAAATCGATTATAAAACACTGAATGAGCCGATTTTCAGATCGGTTTTCCCCGTTTTGCAATACCACCAGGTTAAAAGAGGTTAGAGAACACTTTGTACTGAAACTGTACTCAACAATAAGTTGTAGCTTGTGTGCCGTCAGACACTATAAAATAAACCACAGAGAAACAGGGTCATCACTAAGGAAGGTTTTAACACAACATGTGAAAATCCATCACTCAGGCTGTTTTCTAACAGGGTCTACGTTGCCTCCTATGCACCAATAGCTGATTGTCTTTCTTAAAGGATAAGTTTACCCAAAAATGGAAATTCAGTCATTATCTTGTCACCACCACGCAGATGGTGAGTTGGGTGCAGTTTCACAGCAAAACAGCATTCTCCTAAGAAAGTGAAATCGATGGGGACTCGTTTTAAAAAGAGAATGGCTCAGTCAGGCGTTATCAGAGTCCACATCGATTTGATGTTGTTATTGTGAGACTCGGATTATCCCGGACAAGCTCTATGGAGCCATTTTATTTACCTATTTTTTATTATTAGTCCCCATCTACTTGAGTTGTTTAGGAGAGTACCGTAACATTGTTTTGCTGCGGAGCTGAAAATTCCCCTGACTTTCTGTCAGCATGGGGGCGAGTAGATAATAACCACATTTTTTGTTTTTGGGCGAACATTTCCTTTTAAATGAGTGTTACATGTAACAGTGTTACGTAGTCGCGTTTAAGAAAAAAATACTGTGATCCTCACTCGTGTCATCCTCATTCTGTCATCCTCATTCTGTCCTGCCCGTCCCTCTCTGGACACACAGGAGAGACGCCCCAGCGGCTGCCCAGGGACTCGGTGAAGGACGCGTCAGAGAAGGCCAAGGAGGCGGCCAAGAGCCTGGCTTCAGCCGCTGCTGTCCCTCAGAAGCCCCAGCAGTACGTCTGACAGGGACGGCGTGACATGAACTCAACACAATGCCTTTTTTTAGATCACCTTGACTGGACTGAAGATTTCTGGGATCTCGCCGATTTTTTTTTCCTTCACTTGGACTTTTTCTCTCACTGTTCTCAGATTCCTGTCTTCCCTTTGCTTTCACTACATCTCAGGTCTCTGAGTCTTTCTATGAGACATGTTGCCTTTGTGGAAACTTTCAGACTGTGACCAGCAGCACCCATGAATGCTGTAACCAACGCACATTTTTGTGTCGTTACCATATATTTAATGCATCTATTTTAAGTAAGCTTATATTCATGCATATAGAACTTTAAGTGACATTAATCAGCAATTCAGTGTATATGATATTTATGCTCTAGGTTTTGGTCCGGCCTAAACACGTTCACAGTAGACCAAATCATTATACTGTGACAGTATAGGTTCATTTTCACTCAAATACAGAAGGACTAACACTTTTATAATAACTATCATTGATAAATGATACATTTGTAGTTGATAATTAAATCTTTGGTGATATTGTTTTGGCTGTTAACAATGAAATGAGACCATTTATTAAGCAGTTGTTCATCATTAAGTTGAAGATTATGTTTATGAACCTTTACAGTTGATTAATAAATGGTTCATTAAACATTTCACAGTTCAACAGTTTATAGTACAGTCATTATAGTTTTATTAACTTCACTGTTTATTAATGATGGTTATTGTACAGTGTTACCTTTGGTTTTATGCGCACACAAATGATATTTAAACAGTGAACGAGCTGTTGATAATCATAACATACCAAAGTGACTTATATCAGAACAGTCAGCTTGAGTGACATTTTCTCATTTCTGTGCACGGATTATCTCAGTGCTGCAGTCAGCCTGCAATGGTATGACTGTTCCACTGACTGAGGGGCGTGTAGTGAAAATCATTTAGGTAATTTCAGTCTGCTGACGTGGAGATGATATTGTAAACATTTCAGTGATTGCATTCCCTCTTAGGTGGAATTGTCTGGATTTTTCACAAGGAAGACTTGAATAATAGTTAAAATATGTACTTTGAAGAATTATTTAGCATTAAGTATTTTTAATATGAGGTATTGGGTAGATTAATTTAAACCAGTCGGTAGTTGGTTGTTGAAGGACTATGTACAAACTCGAATCCACTGGAGTTTCTGTTGAAGGGTTGAACATGTTTTTCTGTCAAGTTTTTTGTCTTGTGATTTCTTCTCAGTGTCAAATTGAGCTTTAATAAAACGTGTTAAGTTATTGATAAAATGTTGCTTTGTTGGTTTCACTAGTTTATATTTCAGTGACGCTGCAAAAACCTTTTCATAAATGATATATTTATAGATAGATAAACTTTCATTGATAGTTTGTTTACTGTCAGTATTCAATGAAATGTCTAATAAACCATTTATCAAGCAATTGTAAAGGTTTATAAACATCAGCTGCAACTTTCTAACGGTCATCCAGATGTTTACAGATGAACTACACAGACTTATAACTATTTACAAACTGCTTATAAACATCAGTTGCAACTTTACAATAAGCAATCGTTTAATTAATGGTTTATTAAGTTTTTTTTGATTGATAATAGTGAAATAACTTTTAATAATTTTTTAATAATAATTAAGTTTTATAAAGTTCAAAACAAACTATAGAACATTTTAAAAATTATTCATATACTTACCATTTCACCATGTGCTCTCTCTATCTATCTATCTATCTATCTATCTATATATATATATATATATATATATATATATATATATATATATATATATATATATATATCTCTCTATCTATATATATATCTATCTATATATATATCTATCTATATCTATATCTATATCTATATCTATATATATATCTCTATCTATCTATATCTCTATCTATCTATATCTCTATCTATCTATATCTCTATATCTATATATATATATATATATATATATCTATATATCTATATATAGATATAGAGATATATCTCTATATCTATATATATATATATATATCTATATCTATATATATATCTATATATATATCTATATATATATCTATATCTATATCTATATATATCTATATATATCTATATATCTATCTATCTATCTATCTATCTATCTATATATATATATATATATATATATATATATATATATATACCATTTTTCATGTATACCAATTAATCATTTTAATATATATATTTAAGCCATTTAATAAAATGTACCTTTTACCAATGATGGTTATTATGTTATACACTATTTTATATAAGTGTAACCAACGTTTCTCTGCCATACTAGTGTCAGTAGATGAACTCTGATCTTTATAAACGACTTAATATTCCAGGCGACAGCTCAGTTTCAGTCACAGCTGCACAAACCAAACAGGAAGCCGTGTTACATCTGCATATCCCTGCTGCTTTGTTCAGTTGAAGGTTGTCACGGTGCCGTTCCCCCCCCCCCCACGAGGAGCAGCGTGTAAATCTATACATCATTTAACAGACAATAATCAGGCGGCAGCGACTTTATGTATAAAACATTTTAATTATATTACAATGAGAGAATACACAATACCTTCAAGTGTTTGCTCAAATGTAGCCAGCACCAGGTAGTCGTGTACACGCGCTCACACACACAAAACAAAAAAAAAAGGAACTTATATAACATCTTCTGAATGCATATTACACATCCACTAAAAAGGAACATATTCACAGGTCTCTGGCACAGAACTCTCCCTACTCCCCCCCCCACACACACACACACAAAACAAAGTCCCCACCGTCCTCTTTCTCAACTAGCCAGCCCGCCCTCCTCTACAACCTCCAGGTTCTCGCTGGTACAAACGATGAACTGTAATGCTGGTGTGACGCCCGATTACACAAAGATGCAAACTAAGGAGAAAAAGACATTAAAGGCTTGGAGTCCGGAAAGAGGGAAGCTGACCTAAAGCCTACAAGTAGTTAAAGCTATCGTCTGAAATCACATAAAAAAGGAACTAATCATTCAGCGTGGAAGGTTTAAAAAGTGACTATTTATTTGGCAGGAATAATATTTCTTGGAAGTCCGTGTGTTGATTTTGTAAAGCACCGTTGCTCAGCAGGCCGAGGCAGTGGAAGGTGTGCGATTTCATCCGTGCACGCACTCTTCTCGGCCCTGAACCTGCTGTTCGCGCTTCACCCGATTTCATCCCCACCGCCCCCCTCCTTCTCTGCCTCGGCCTGCTGATCCCCCCCCCCAAACATCACACTGTGCTTTTGTGAAAAAAAAAAAACACACATAAGTAAAAATCTCTGTGCAACAGTGACATGAAAGCAAATCTCAAACCTCGTCTGTACTCGCTCTGAAGTCAACAATCTCTAAACCCCTCGCCCCCTAATCTCTCTGATGACCCTTCAGCTGCTTGACATGGATGTTTCGCAGTAAAAGAAGGAAGCGGTAACATCTTCCATTGCCTCTTCAAGGTGTTTTTTAAAAAAATAAGAGCAACTCTGACTGACTGAACAGTCTTCACTAATTGGTACAATCTCTGCTTTTTTTTTTTAAAAAAAGAAGATAACTTTTTCCAAGGCACATCATTAAAAGAATTTCCATAAACACTATCCGTCCAGCGTTCCAACTAAATGTTACCAGTCAACTCATTCTTGAGCGTTTTCTTTTTTTTTTTTGTGCTATGTTCATTTTTCAATGACGGCACTGAAAAATTATAATCTCATATCCGGCCACCTCGGCTCATTCCCATTCACTCTTGTCGCTTTTTTTTCCGCTGGGGGAGGTTCTGTGCAAGAGAATAACTTTTATGCCATCGATGCGTGTTTACCATGTTGTTCATTTTTGACCGACAAACTGAAAAAGGACTCTTTTTTTTTTTTGCTACAAACAGTCATGTACAAATCCTTTGTAAACTCTCAATGACAGAAAACGAATAAAAACAGCTTCTCCAAATAAAAGAAAAAACAAAAGAAATCTCGATTTTTTTTTTTTTTTTTGCCCTCCTGCAGTGTGTGGAGAGAGTGCAGATAGGAGGTCAAATTCATCAAGATAAAATATCGAGTTGGTCGCAAAAAAAAAATAAAAATAAAATGCACCACAGAGTCAAAAGCAAAACCACCTGCTTGTCTTTTTGAAAAAAAAAAAAAAACCCTGCCCGCCCACCCTCCCCCTCAGAAAGCACACGATGGTAAATATTGCTGTGTCTCAAGAGGTCCCCTGATCAACGGGTAACACTATTTCTGGGACGGACCACCGGGAGCTGCGGAGGATAACACCTTAAGCTGCCATCGACTGGATTATTCTTTATATCGCTCCTCTCCCAGTGACTCCCAATTGAACAAACACATAGTCAACATACAATAATAGTAAAATGACAAAAAAAAAAAACAAAAACAAACATGCGCTTCAAGCCCAGAAGTTTTGAACCCCGTCGGTGACCATCCGGGGCGACTGGAAGCTGCCATGGGAGTTTACCAGTGTGTTTTTTTTGTTTTGTTTTTTTTAAATAGATCTTTTTCTGCGACAGAGGCGGCACTGGCAGATGAGCGGGCGTCAAGAGGGCGGGGAGTGCCTGGACGAGGGCGTACTACAACAGCGGCTTCTCAGTAGAGACCGAAGGGGGCTTTCTTTTGTCGTCTTCGTTCTTTTCGTAAAACTTTTTTTAAAATGAGGTCTTCTCTTCAAGTGCCCCCCCCCCTTTTGCTCATGGAAGTGTTTTGGCATGGTGAGGGGACGAAATGGAAGCTTTCAGCCCCGCCAGAGGAGGGACGAGGGGGAGGAGGAGGAAGGGAGAGTATGACCTGAGAAGGGAGGTGGGAGGAGGAGGCGCAGGAGGAGGAGGAGGAGGAGGAGGAGGGAAGTCGAAGGCTCACCAAGGCACAGAATGACAGCAGGAGAGTCACCCAAAGGGAGAGGGGCCAGTGTATCAGCTCCCCTGTCCCCACTCTCCCTTCAACAAGCCTGGCCTCATGTCTGTCTGTCTCTCATATATATATATATTTATTCATATACTGTATATATAGATAGATATACTCACTCTTTTTTGTCTTTTCATTACAAGAGAACATTTAGGAAAATATAATACAAAATTTAATACAAGAAATATAGACTACACTGGCTTATATCACTTTCAGTGACGCGTAGCTTCTTCTGTATGCAAGTTTTTTTTGTTTTCTTTTGAGTCTTTTGATTTTTTTTTTTTTTTTTTTTGATTTTTTTTTTTCTGGTCAGACCTGCCGTGGTGGACCGGCCCTTGGGTTTGTGTCGGGACGCCAAGCTCCGAAGAACTTCCACAGACTGAGGCCCTAATGATTATTAAATGGTCAGAGAGCTACAGAAGCGCCTCCTCCGTCAACAGTGACTATTGTGCATGAGTTACAGACGAGTTAGAGAAGAAATTGCAATCTACGTTGGTCTTCAGCAGCTCCCACGAGCTCCAGGAACAAGCAACAGAGAGAAAAGAAGATCGTTCGCCTTGTTTAATGAAATCAAAAGCTCGACTGCGATGCGATTAGTTTGCCAACTAAGCTACGATGAACACCGCCTTTTTTTTTTTTTTTCCTCTTTTCGCATTTTTTCTCCACTTTCACAGCTTTGACTTGTTGATCGGAACTAAAAGCAAAATCCAGACACACATGAGTGAACGCGGCGTGAAAAAGTAACAAAGCTATAGAGAAACGCAAATTGTGGGTGAACGGCGTCGCGAGAGCAGAGAAGGGATCCATTAGTGAAGGAAAGAAAAGGGAGAACTGCCCCTTTTTTTCTGCAGGTCCACTTTCTGCGGGCGCCGTCTATAGGGTAAAAAAAAAAAAAAGTCCCATGACACCTCGTGGTCCATCAGAATCGTTTAAACACTCAGAGGAAGCACCCTTCCCCTTGTATTTATTGCTACATCAATTCGCTACTGAGGAAACACAAGATTTGGATCAATCTTTTCAGGAGTAGAGTTTTAGTTCTGAGGCAACTCCTTTTTTCTTTTTTTTTAAATTTGATTTAGTAGTCCATCCACACCATGGGGTGGTATAGTGTAGTGGTCAGTAGTGTGGAGTAGTGGTTAGGCAGCCCAACCAGTAGGGGAGACAGGAGGGTCTGGACAGTAACTATACATCTATTTACACTCTGTCTTCTCTGCTACAGCTCTGTCACTTTTTCAGCTCATCTCTGGCCAAAGGTCGGCCACATCTGGTGATAAAGACGTGCTGATCTTGTGTAAAGGAAAGATACTGTGTGATGTAAATAACTGTTTGCTGCATTTATTGCTGAGCAAACCGAAGTGCTTCACCTCCTACATCACAAACGTTGTGCAAAAGCCTCATCCGTGTGTTATTGCCTCATGGAGAGGACACAAAGCTTATATTTTGTTTTTGACCTCTCTTTAACTCACTTGGTTTCTCTCTCTCTTTTTTGCGCACACAAACACACTCTCTCTCTCTCTCACACACACACACGCACGCACGCATCCCTTAAAAAAAAATCCTGATTAACAAGTCAAAGCTGTACACCACACCACAGAAGTCCCCATCAAAACCACAAATTATACCCTCCCCAACCCCTTCTCCCTCTCTCTCTCTCTCGCTCTCTCTGAGCCTGCGGCAACACTAGGTAGGGATTGTGAGGGCAGCGGGAGGGCAGGGCGTGTCAGGAGGGGCAGGTTCAGGCAGGATACAGTAGGGTGAGGTAGGGTCAGTGGTCAGGAGGGTCAGGAAGGCTTGAGTGGCATTTGAGCCCCATGTGCTTCCTGGAGAGCCGGGGCCAGGAAAGGAGGAACAGATTCAAGGTGTACCGCCGTCGTGGACTGGTCTGATGTCGCTAGCGGGCAGCGTTGGCAGTTGCAAATGGTCGGGGAGGGAAGCGCGGGGGTGGGGATGGAAGCCGGATGGCCACGCGGTGTCTTAACAGTGGTGCGGCTGCAGTCTGTGGGAATGTGTGGCTGTGTAGCTGGTGTCGCTGGAGCTGCTCTGGAGGCTGTAGTGGTCCTCCTCCTCCTCCTCCTCGCCGTCGCTGATGCTGTCCACGCTGTCCGCCTCGACAGGGGTGAACTCCATGCCCTCGATGTCCACCTCTGCACGCAATAAAAATAAAGAAGAAAATACACCAGGTTATTTCCGGTGCTGCTCGAAAAACGGAACAAGGGGGGGTGGGGGGAATATTTATTTCCACCCAACTGTGGGCATGTTTATTAGGGAGCCCGCTGCGCCTGTGGATTAAACCCGGATTTAGGCAGCCATTAACTCTGGGCGAACAGGCAGATCTTTGTGCTCCCACGGCTAATCCTCATCCATTGATAAACAACTGCATGTGTGTTTACCTCATCCAGGATTAGTAAATATACTGTAACAGTCCGAGCTAAGCGCATCAGGGGAGTCCGTGACACCGGCGTGCGGCACGTTGCGCCCCTCCGGCTCGGGTCATGGTCAAAAAGAAGTGGATCATACGACCACATGAAGCGTTTCTAGCTGTTCTGACAGCCACACTCGACCGTGGCGGGGTGAGACAGGATGAGCATTGGCCGACACAGATCTGATACTACTGCATCGAAAAATGTAATATTGTATTTTTAAAACCGTATCCTGTACAAGTCGCTAGCAGTTTATGGATACTGACCTGGCACACATTTGGCACGGAATGCTTCTGGGAATTAGAGTGGTCTCGTTTCTAGTGAATAAATTACGTGGTTTCTGATCAGCGCAAAGACTCATTTACTCGCCAGTACAGATTCCATCCAGCCTGCACCAGGCCACGGCAGACCAGATGAAATGTAGTCTCCTGTCATCAGTAGCTAAAGGGCAGAGCTACATTTCTTCACCTGCAGTCCGAGGTGTTAACCTCCAACCCCGGGGCATCGCCTGCAAACAAGGCCCGGGGCCAATCATCGAGTCGTTTTCACTTGGATCACAGCGAGGCTCAGAGTTTTATCAGGAGACAGCGAGCAGAGTGCAAACAGCAAACAGCTCTGACTGGGTTTACATTGGAGGTGAAAGCGCGAATAGCAGTTATTTCCATATATACTGTAGCTGCAGGGTACACAGCGTACGTGTCAACCTGAGCCATACCTTGGTCGTTACTGATTTGCATCAAAAGATTTTACATTTGATTTCCATGTCTTAGTTACGTAAAGCTCGGACCACAACAATGCTCAGGGCTGATACAGCACGGGCTGCACATTGTGAATTTCTGAACGCTTCGTGAGTGGCAAACTTTTCCCTAGAATGTCGCTACATTTTCATTTCAAGCGTTTCAGAATACGGCACGCCGTCTAAAGTCCGCTTTCAACATTTGAGTCTGCGTACCTTGCTCTGAGTCGGTAGAGATGGTGGAGCCCATGCTGTCGGTGCGGATGCGCTCAACGGATCCGGACACAGAAAGCTGCTCCAGGCGGCGTTTGAGGTAGCGATGCTCTCTCTGCAGCTGCTCCTTCACGTTTAAAGCCTTCCTGTCCTGCTCCTCCAGTTTCTGCGGTGACACACGGAAATGAAGGAGAGGAGTCAGTGATGAAGTTTGCCATCTTCACTCTCTCTTTTAAAGGGTTCCACCAATTTTACACATTAAAAGTGAGATTACAGGTCTTATGGAGTACTGCCACATGTGAAAAAGTTGTATAACATGGTATGTTACTGTCGCTAACATCTATCGTTGCACCAAAATGAAGTAAAAAAAAAAGTGAAACATGTTTTACGCCCACACACGAGGCTGACACCAGAAAAAACTACCTACCTACGTACCTACATATAACCACATTTTTTTGTTTTTTGTGCAATTTATCTTCCCATAATACAATTTTAAATGACACCATTTAAAAGTGTCGGTGTACATTAAAAGGTAACAAGTGAGCGCAAGAATACGGGGGAAGATTATCACATTGTTTTTGAAGAATCATTTCTGTTGCGAGGATTCGAGTTGCTGGTGCTAGGTGCCAGGTGCTGTTCGTGGTGTTTCGACTTATAAATGTGCAGGCTTATGAAATCGCTTTTGTTTTCTATCATCTCCTGCCAAAGACACCAACGAGAGCAAAATTTCAACATACACTAAGGAAGCAGCCATGTGGCTGTGTGAGGTTTGCAGGTTGGAGGGTAAAAATAAACATCAAATCTTGTGAAGATTTGACTCAACTTGGGACTAGATTTATTGCATGTGAAAGTTCTCGGTGGTGAATCAAAGCGAGGCCTCACCCCTCTCTGAACGAGAAGACTCGACAGCAGCTACGAGAATTAGCGGAATCTGTCGGAGCAGAGGGGACACACATGATAAACAGGAAATGAAGGGTTAAAACTCGCTACGTCTGGATTTTCCACCGACCGCACTGTTGCAGCTTGTAAACAGCCAGATCAGTACAGCATGTCCCAAACTGCACTAAAGATTTACAGCCCATCCTCTGTGTGACGTTGTGCATCAGATAATACTCTGCAAGCGCTGATGTTCAAAGTTTTGCTGAGCCCTTGAAAGTATCTCCCATGTCTCTCAGCGTGAGCGAGCTGCAGCAGTTAATGAACCGTAGAGAGGAGGAGTTTAACAGACCTAACATCCAATTATGTGCTCTCACATATCTGAAGATCAGCCACCAAATGTCCTGCATATTCCACTTTGTTGACTCGTTTGTTAGGGGGGTTTTTTTTCCCCTTCAGTCTTGGGAGCAATTTTTTTTTTCCGGCAGGCCCTGAACCGCTCTGATTGAAAGATTAGACAACAATACAACACTTAAAGAAGGCAAGGCAGAAAAACCAAACAGCTCAGAGAAACAGGAGAAACAGAGCGTGAGTCTGGCATTCGTTTTTCTTCACACTAGAGCTGCAACTGACAATTACCGTGCCTCTTTAAATTATTTTTCATTGATGGATTTATTTTTTTTTTAGGTCTAACAACGTCTGAAAATAGTAGTAAAGAGCCTTTCATAACAGGGGCATCTTCAAATTGCTCGTTCTGCTTGAAAAAGAAACCAAAGATGTAAAGATAATTTGAGGATGATTTGAGGTGGGAGCCAGCAAATGTTTGACATTTTTTAGTGAACGAATAATAAATCATGGCTCTGAAAGGCTAACTTCAAATCAGATATGTCTCGAGCATTTTTTTCTTTTGTATGGCTTTGGGGTTGGTTTTTTTTTTTGTTTGTTTTTTTTTGTTTTGTTTGAAGTACCTTGATGTGCATCTTGGCCCTTTTCAGCAAGCTCAGTGTGGTGTGTCTCGTGCTGTCTGGACCTAAAGGCACCAGCTTCTTCAGCTGCTCCAAGTACAGCCGTAGTTTGGCACGTCTGCAAACACACAAACACAAGGGTGAGTCAGCAGACATCCACCAGCAGAAAAGTGAGAAGGCACCTACACAAACAGATTGTCCCTGAAGGGCAGAAACAAATACTGTTCCTCCTACACTCTCCAGTGTCGTGTTCCCCTCTTATGATGGAAAACTGAGTACTACATGATCTGGATTGATGCTTCCGCTGGTCTGGTTTCACTTGTGACTCTGAGGATTGAGTGTGAGAAGCTACATGTTGAGCGGGTTGAAGGAAATCAGAGTTGTTGCTGGTTAAACATGTTCAAAAGCTTTGCAGAGGCTCCGTTTTAAATCCCTGTGAGAGGTTTCCTACTCTTCCATTTTTCCCTTTTCAACTTCAAATTGAATTACTTTTTATCGTATCACAAGTTCCAAAGGATAAATAGTCTGAATCCCATGTTATTTAATTCAGAACAGCGTGATATGAGGGGGATATTTAGTTTTGCAGAAAGGGCAGAGATTTGCAAACGGGGTCCTTTCCAAACAGCTCTTCAATTTCTGTGCGTGAACAACTGACTCAGGATCTCACTCATAAATCGGACACGTTCTGGAGATTCTGAAAACTCAAGATCTTCATTTTCACTCAGTCGTTCATAAGCGAGGATGGGGCATGGTTCACCTCTATGAGAAACACATGATTAACACATGGGCTCAGGAACACCGTAAAAACCTTTCATCTGCAAATGATCGCACTCTGTTCTTATTTTACATCTTATACATCATCCCATTTTTTTTTAGAATTGGGGGTTTGTAGTTGCCGGATGCCTCAGTGCAACCTACTGACCACAAAGCAACAGAGGAAGAATCCTTTAACCCGCAGCGGCCAGGTGCAAAAATCATTTTTGACCAAAATGACAGCCATGAGAAGTTTCTCATCCGCTCTGGTCGCTCAAGACGCAAACTGTGGCCTCGGCAAACCCTGCGTCCCTGCCAAAGTCCTGCAGGCCAACAACCCTGGACCCTCACGAGTAAACAGCTCCCTGGACGCCGCATTTAATTCAGTGATAGCGACGAGAAGGCCAAGTTAACTCCGGTGCGGCCGCTGACTAACTTTGTGTGGATATTGTGTGTTATTCCAAAGGACTGCTTTTTATTTACAACATTTTCATCAGCAGATTACCCTCCCGTCTGTCCTTGGTCCATTCAGATGTGTTCATAAAGGCCTTTCAATCATCCATTAGTCGAGCTTGTCCATGACCCGTTCCTTTGTTCTGAGCTAGCCTTTCCCCATTTTCTCCCGTTCCTTTGGCTAACTCTGTCTGAACGGTAAACAAACTCCAACAATGCAAGGTCTCTGCTGGCCATCGCTGCAAGCACAATAAACCTAATCAGAGAAATGAAGCTCTCTGGGGCCGGCAGCAGAGCAGAGCACACGGGGGAACACAGCGAGTACACAAGAACACACTCTTTACACAAGCACGCACACACACACACAGAGTCTTTTCCCTGTTTCTTTTTCAGGAAGGGCGTCGTCTGTGTTTCCCACATAGAATAGGACCCTCTCACTAGCCCCGTCTGTTTCATTTAGAGGTCAGCAGAGACGGCCTTTGGGCAACAGGAGAGTCTCAGTGACCAAATATTATAATCCTTAAATGATACTTGCATCTTTCATTTCCTGGGATTTGGCTGTAGCTATAAAAATTTACCGGATTTTTTATATATTATATATATATATTTATATATACATAAAGAGGATTAACAAAAGCGCCCTTTAAACCATCTCTACCTCTCTACAGGTGCACACAGGCGCTCCCAAAAACAGGGCGTGTGAAAGTGCTCTTGGTCTTTTATTTCCTCCTCTCCCAGGGGGCATGAGCCGAACCCCTCCGCTCCACCCTGCCAACACCAACACACCCCCATCCCACTGGAAAACAAGTGTCTTCTTAGGACAGGGGCGGGGGCCCACCTCCAACCTGCCCCAGTCGAGCCACATGAAGCACTTGGACTCTGGCCAGGGGAAGCAGGGCAGGAAGGAGCTGGGGGTCTGGGGGAGAGCGAGGAGTGTTTTTTTGGAAGGGAGCGGGGTCCGAGCTCGCGGATGACTTTCACTTGGGTTGAAAAAAGGCCTCTTTGAGTGCAGTGTGCTCAGCTGCACTAGGCAGCGCTCCACACACATCATCCAAAGGGTAACTTGAGCCAATGGGCCACCATCTTGCACCCTGTTAGCCCCCCCCCCCGCTCTCCCTCTCTTGTAATGAAAAACAAAAACAAGGCGTTCCCCTGAATACTCTGCCTGACTCTCCTCCTCCCCCTCCAAGAAAACTTGGGCATTTTTTTTTACCAACTTCTTCATCACAGGCCTCACCTGTGTGCTCACCACATATTTTACCTGGCATGCAGAGGGACAGAAATGTGCACAGATGCACTTTCACCATTGCTTTTACCACATAAAAAACAAACATGAATGTCTGCACTGTTTGGTATTCAAGCCTGCAGAAAATACCACTTCTTTTCATCACACCTTAAATCAAAAGTAGACAACTTGCTGCTCAACAGCCACGGTGACCTGGACGAAAACCGTACCCATGTTTTGATTTTTTGTTTTGTTTTTAATGGCATTATGGAATATGCCACACCTAACAGCTGTTCTCCAAAGTATCTCAGGAACACGAAGGAATTTACTCAATTAAGGAAACATAGCTTCTGGCCAGCTAAAAAGGTGGGATAAGGTTGAGTCTCAAAAGAGAAATGTCTCAATATTATGATTTTCAAAACAAATAGGGGGCAGCGTATCGCCAAAGTAACCGCTAACTACCGCTAACGGTAGCTGACGTTGAACCTAAAAGGTTCCCCAAAGCTTGTTTTCATCTGTGTTTCCACTGCTGTCTAAAGACCCCTGAAGATTAAGCAAATAAGTCTAACTCCAGTGGCTGCCACTAACACATTTACAACAACGATGTTGCAATGGATGACTGATAGGCATCATCACTTCTTTGATCAGGAATGTTCAAGCTGCAGGCTTTACCCCAAAAAAATCCTGTACAGTTTGGAAGTACTAACCCTTGAGCAGGGACTTTTTGGAAGGTTAAATCCTCCAGAGGTTCCTCGTTTCTGGGGAAAGTTACGACTTGGAAATGTGGCATACAGTACGACAGATGTTACTTTTGGTTTATGGTCATATGTTACCAGTTTCCAAAATATAAATATCAAAAATAGAAATACCTACTCCTTAGTGGCACTTTTCTCTCCCTACTACCCAACTGCAACTTTAGAATCGACGTCAACAAGCTTTTGCTGTTAATTGTTGATCTACTTAAACATTTCTCTTGCTTAAGTTTCAACAAGCCTAGGCCGAGCTACACATCTCCCTTTCCATCCAAAAGCTTCATGTTTCTGATGCATAGCACTAAGACAGGACCTAGTTAAACCTGGCAGTGTGTCCCTGACAGCTCCCTCCCAGCAGCACACGTTCCCCTGTTGAGGGAGACACACTCGCTTTTTTTTTTCCTTTGAGTGCACACAGCAGATTTGGAGCCGGGGGTCAGGACCCCCCCTCCCTCACGTTTGTTATTCCTGAGCCGAGCCCTGGTCACGCAATGTTTATCAGATTGCCTCAAACAGCCGTGCAAAGTGTGGCACCAGATGAACGTGAACAGCAGCGCCCGGCCCACGTGGTTCTGAATCACATCAAATTTTCCAATTTGTCTGCCTTGAAAATAGGACGGTCCTTTCATATTACAGTCATGAATAGTGTCACAGTGCGGCACTACTTGTGTGGAGTCACACAAGGGTTTGTAGTGAAGGCAGATTCCTGGCTCGTGTGTGTCAACAATGTTTCTGTACAATGGATGAAAAGGCTAAAGATAGAGGTTGTTAAAACTCAAATAGTCTCATTTTAAGGCAATTTTCTGATAAGATAGTAAAAACGTGTGCACTGTTGCAAGCAAAAGCTGCATTTTAGCACTGAAAAGTTTTTGCGACTTTGCAAGAAATTAAAACTGCAAAAAACAACAACCAAACAAAGCAGCCTGTAATTCCTCTGCAGCTGAGGATTTTATAGTAAATCTGAAATTTGATTTGCTCTGCAGTCGTGTCTGCAGGGAAGTGACCACCTGACCGCTCTCACGTGCAGAGTACCACGGGATGATTCCTGTCTGATCTCCCTCCCTCCCCCCTCCTCCTCCCTCTCCATCGGTGCCAAAACAAAGCGAATGCAGAGGAGAGGGAGAGCGACAGAAAGTTAACTTTTGCTCCAAAAGCTGCACGCCTCTCACACTGGAACGAGCCGCTTAAAACTGCTGACTTACGCTTCAAGGTTACTGGGTGCGCGACTCACTTTGGGCCTTGGAAGAACCGTGAAATATCTTGTTTTGCTCCTTAAGTCAAAGGCGAGCAGTGTATCTGCGGCAGCCTGCGCATAATGGAAGGACAGTTATGTGTTCTGCACCAGTGAAAAGAGGTGACCGTGACCAGTTTTCACAGTTTCTCCACACACACAACACACACACACACACACACAGATCTGGGATTGGAGATCCATTGGTACACAATGAGCTGCAGGGCCTGAGAAGGCAAACCAGTGCAAACAACGGGCCTTCACCCTTCACTCACTGCACTGTTTAATGAGCTCGCTGCAGCCCAGCGCATTCCTCAACCCATACGCGCAGGGCCGAGTGGCTTGTCTGGCGAGGAGCCAAAGCCGCTAAACTAAGGTCGGAGGTCATCAGAAACACCACGGCAATGTTTCCTCTCGCCGCCAGAGCTGACTCGGTTTGTTCCCCGCTGAGTCTAGAGAAAAGAAAATGCTATACCAGGCCCCTGGTGTTGTTTTGACTCGAGCCCACGAGACACCAGCGTGAGGGATTCACTGCCTGGCCTGCTCGGCTTTAAGCAGGAACAATAGTGACTTAATCTGAAAATGCAATCTATCAAGTTGCCATTTGACGTCTCCAAAATTACTTTGAGCCCTTAAACTGTGTTTTTAAGGGCTTAAAGGATTCTGGCTCATTGCAATGTGGATCCCATTTTTAAAGTTTGGGCCAGAGATCAGAAAACACGATAACATCGCTAAAAAAAGAGACGTCTCATCCACTGTGTTTTCCTACTTACAGGATAACTTACAGTTCGGATGTTTTCACTTTAAGTCTTACCTCCGAACATGCTATTCTTTAACCACCAAGTTGGTTCAAAGCCTGCATGAACATCTGGCTGCACCAGACTTGCTTTTTCTAGATTTTTCTAGAAAAAAACATTTTTTTTTGTAACATAATAACTAACTAATTCTAATTCTTTTTTTTAAATGTTTTATTTTATTTTTCATTCATCACTTGACTTTTCAGCAGGATCCAGAAACAACATCCCCAAAAGCAAAAAAAACTTCATGCATCTGGCTGCTTGTTTACAGCGCTGCTCCGTTATGCGAAGTGAAAGTGGGGGCTGCGTTGCGTGAGTGTGGATCACCAAGTTTGAGGTGGTGGAATTTGGGGTTGCCAGTGAAGTGGCTCCACATCTGGCTGGCAGGTTCCTGGGGGAGTACGACGCAGATGGAGGGACCCTACCCAGGGGCCGGCCGAGAAACACAACACAGGCACGCAGACACAGACACACACAGACACACACAGGCACACACACACACACACACACGCTGGGCCTTTCAGCAGCCCTTCATCAGTCACCATCCTGCCCTGCCCTCTACATGTTTACATTTAACAGATTTCTGATGTGCCGTCAGAGGGCAGAAAAATAAGACGAAACTGGTTTGCCTCGCCCCCGTCGTCTGAGACACCGGAGACACACAGGGGAGTCACGAGAGGCTTTTATCACGCTGATACAAGTCGAGCTGTATTTGTTTTCTGTCGTCGAGGACGCCGCACCCACCTAATGTGTGCAGTGACAACTGTGAGGCGAGACAGACAAATACAAGTCGCCCCCCCCATAAACACATTCTCCTGGCGGCAGGAACATGGAGCTCCTTCTCACATGACTCTGCGCTCACACGCAAGCGGCAAACAACCACAACAGCGGCGGCGCACAGGGGGAGGGGCCTGCTCACTTCACCACTTTCCTGGTGATTAAACACAGGAAACTGCAGAATTAGTTAGCGCACTCTGTGTAGTAGTAGTATTTCCACAAAACAAACTGGAATTTCCACCGGGCATGCAGGGGGATGCCTAGCAATTAGATTCATTTGAGTTTTTCTGGCGTGTACTGAAACGATCCCCTGTGAGAGAGAGTGGATCATTACAAAATCCCTTCCTTAGCACAGCCGGTTTACACTGGTGTTAACAGAAAAACAGATGTCGGATAGAATTTAAAGAGCTGAGCGTGTGAGCAAACAGAGGGAGGGCTGAGGAAAGGTCTCCCTGTGCATCTCTGAATCATTTCAACACAATGTCAAATGACAGACCTGGACATTAATTGCCTTCCGCTGAGTGTGCACCGAAAAGTACATCTGCACACGTCGGAAGGACTAGCAGAGACAAGTTCAGCGAGCTCCATAAACACATTCCCCCTGACGCGGGGAGCTCTGGCTCTATTATGAATCCTCGTCAATGATTAACATGGAGGAATCTGGTGGCATGAGAGGATGTTCCCAGCTTCCATGTTTAGCGTAAAAGTTTGTCTGTTTACGTCTGAGAGGAGGTGGGGTGGGGTCCAGTCCGAGAGTCTCCATACAAAAGAGAGGAGGAAACATTTCTGCTGCACAAAATGATCCAGATTGCGAGCCAAAAAGCTCACAAACTGCTGCTGTGGTATTTGAAGCTAAAAACCACACCAGACCGAATAAAAGGAGAGACAAAAACAGATTGACGAGTGACAGACCGCCTGCAGCTCTAATCCGCTCCATCAATGCATAATCAAACAAATATTCGCTTGTGACTCCCCGCCTGCCAAAAACACAAGCGAGCGGCGAACGTGGAAGCGGGGCATTCAGCTCGGCCCGCTAGCTATGTGACCCCCATCCACCCACCGACTCTCCCCCCTAAAACAGCCTCTCTTACTTAACTCTGCATTCCAGCGTATGTGTGCATACTCCGCTGACCTGAATTTCAGGCTGCGTGCTTGACACACAGAGCAGCCACGTCCTGCACTGCCTCCCGTCGCTCCCTTCGGCAACGCTCAAGAATGTCTCCTCTTCTCCAGGCTCACACAAGGCCTGAGGGACCCCCAGCCGTTTTTACTTCTCTCTCTAACTGTCTTTCCTCACCCTTCAAACCCGCCCCAAAGCTGTGCACGCACTTTGTCATTAAAAGTGTGTCCTGCGCTCTTGTTTTTTTATTTTTTTTTTATTTTTTTTTTGTTGGGGGGGTTTTAGGAGCATCAGCTGCTTTGTGGCGTCGAAACAAGTTTACTGACACAGAAAATGCGCAGCACCCTGCAGCAGCAACACCTGAGAGGGAGCAGGAGTGTTCCCACCTAAATGTAGGTCTGCGTTCTCGAATATCGGTGCTCGCGTGTGAACAAATAGCCCGTGAAGATCCTCCACGGGCCTTATGCAAACACCCAATCGTCAACAGACGGCGTACATACGTGGCCGGGCGTGACCTGAGCAAGCCAAAGAGAGCTTCTCAGCGCCCGGTGACCTTCGGGTGGAGAAATTCCACATGTGACCTGTGCTGCTGACCTCCAGCTGTGGCTGGTTTCTCGACTCTTTGTCCATATACAGCAGCCTCTGAAGAGTTACAGCCCAGACTGTCCTGAGGCCACGTTCACCCACTTCAGCAGACGCACAAGAACAGTTTGGACAAGCCCAGTCTGACGTAAGATTGGGCAATATGACGAAATATATGAGGAGAGGACAGAAATGTGCCGACCAGTTTTTCCACACAAGATAAACTTGTATCATTTATTTTTGAGAGCAGTACAATTTTTTGGAAATTGAGTTGTATTATGATTCACAATCACAAAATACACTCATCTATAGGTCCAGTGTATAGGATTTAAGAGGCTTTATTGGCAGGGATTTAATATAATATGCATTATTATGTCTTTATTGGTGTTTAATAAGCTAAAAGTAAGAATTAGTATTGTTTTTATTATACTTGTATCTCAATCTTAAAGTTCATATACCTTTGCTAGCAAACTGTACCCATATGGCCACATAAAGTACATTTCAACTTTACCTGAAGTTCACTGATTTCATGTGAAACATACCTGTCGCTACAGATTACGGCCTGTGATCCAAGCATGTACAGGACAACATTCATTACTCTGGCTCATAAGCTGCCTATGCAGGCCCTAATGACTCCAGGTCACTGCGCACACACGTGAGGAATGTAACTGACAGTGTGGCGTTTGAGGAACTACAAAACCCTGCGTGCAATCATGTGAGCATGTGAACGCCACACCAAAAAATCCAAACTGGAAGGAATAAAGAAGCCTTCCACTTTGTTTACATAGCTGTCCGTAAGAGACAAACGTGACATTTAACTCTTTAAAGAATGCCTTAGTTTTTTAAAAAGCAGGATGTGGACACAGTATGACCTTAGCTTCAGACGTATTTACAACGGCTGTGCAGTTTATAATGCACATTAAAATGCAGATTAACAGGATTAACAGGTCCATCAAAGCCTGGCCTGTCACAAAAGAAGATTTATACCTCAAAAGCAGAGAAACGGGCACAGATGAGTTTTGGCAGGAGGGCCAGTATAGAGCGATAAAGGCCCTCTGTGAGGAGCGAGCGCCGCCTTTCTCCTCCTAACTGCCTCAGGTTTCTGCTGACTCAGACACTTTTTAGGGGTGAGAAAAGAGAGCCACAATGAGGAGAAGGAGGGAAAAAAAATAACAGAAAAAAAACAGATGTGGTCTCCGGAGAAAGATGGAGACAAAGAGAGAAGGCATGGAGGTGAAGTAACAGGACGGCTCTCCCTCCCACCGACACAGCGTCATAACTCAAACAGCTCAGTGAAGTGCCCGGCCCAGCCTATACACACAAACACAGACGCACGCACGCACACACACATACACACACACACAGGAGCTGAGCTTCACTCGAGGGGAAGGAGTTCCTCGAGGCCAAATAAATCATCCATCACAGCTGGGAGTACGAGACACTGGGAGAGTAAATTTAATTAGAGAGAAGATTAGACCGTGACAAACTGAGTGCCTGCTCCTGTGGCCATGAAGTGCATGTAAATCTAAAAGTTAAGTTCAAAAGGTGTCACACAGTTGCTGCGCATTATCAGCCGTCTGACACGTGCTGTAAGAGAATCCTGTTTGTTGAAGTACATTTGCAAACTTTGAGCATCATTCTGGCTCATCTCAGAAATGAAACCAAGAGCACCTGACGGCCATGGGCGGTGTCTGTGTCTGGAGAGGTAAAAATAGAAACTGTAAATCCTTTTCTCAATTGAGGGAAGCAGCACGAATGTACCAGATGCCGAGGTCTGACACGGCTGGACTCAGGTTTCCTGTAAACAGGTGATATGTGGGAAAACAAAACCTCTGCAGTTTCGTAATGTCTTGGCGTTTCAAGAGAAGGAAACTTGTGGCGTGGAAGAGTCGTCATAGGCACGATCGAGAGCGGTTGAAGTCAGAAATGGGAAGGAAGCAATGCCAGCGAGAACAACCACACAGTAGCGTTTAGTTGCACGGAAACGTCAAGCTGATTCTGTGCAGCCGATGCAATGACAAGAGAATAAAAAAGCAGCCGAGTCACCCTCGAGATGGTCTATACAGAGCTGTCACGGCCGCACTCGGGCTGCAGCAGATAAGCGGGTTATGTCAGGACAGGCGGCCCAGTGGGACGCTGCTGGCACCCGACCAGACGTCTCACTCTGATAGCAGGGCACAAATATATTCAGGGCGCCTCCTGAACGGCTGCCAAGGCAGCGGTCAGTTTCATGGGACGACACCTAGCATGCATATTAGAGCCTGATGTCCACAGGAAGAAGATAAATTTAGGCAAGAAAACATATGGAAGCTGTCACATTAGACGCTGACGCTGGCTTAAAATGGACAGATGAGTCAGAGGAGGGCTGGGTATCAAAAGAACTTTGGCTTGTTTTGTTAGAAGAAAAGGGGTTTTGTCGGAAAAAATGATGATATTTAAAATAATTCCGATATTCACACAGAACATCCGGTATCAGCTGCATGTAGACTCATCCTTACTTACAGGATAACATTCGTAAGCCACTATTTGACTATTCATAATACGGTCAGGGCCTTCCGGCGTCTAAACCAGACATTCATCAGTCACCTTGTTTGCCATGTGAACGTACAAACACAAGGATGGCTCTGTGCTGCACTAACGTGAACCAAACACACCGACACATGACCAAACAAAGACAGTGAGTCAGGACTCAAACAGCAGCACCTCCCTGGAGTGGTGTTTGAGGGCGTGAGGGAGGTCGAGCTTTTTGAAACGATACCAGGACTGCCGTAGATTAGACGTGGCTGAAGCTCACAGCAGATGCACATTAAACTGGTTGAACAGGACGGCTAGAAAAGGAACAGGACTTTTCTTATGAATCAGCAAGAGACGGACAGAGATCAATCGAGGATACTGAAAATTCCTTTGAGTACTATACCAGTAGGGCCGGAACAAAGCAAATGTTTCACTTTGAATCACTCTCTTGTACACTTTTTCAGATGTTCAGTAATTTGCTGTCTATGGCTGCACTGAACACATTTTTTTGGTTATTGGTTAATCTGCTCCTTAATTTCACAATGAATCAAATAATCATTATATAAAATGTAAAATTATTGTGAAAAACGCTCATCACAGTTCACCAGAGCCCAAAGTGACGTCTCTCGAATTGCTTTGTTTGTCTCATCGATGGTCCACATTCAAAAAGCAGCAAGTGTTTGACAAACTCGCTCAAAAAAATGTATCAAATGATTAGTCTATTTCCAGGCTAAATGTATTTTGATCATCTATTTACTGCACCTCTATTGGTCTCTGAATTGTAACAACACACTGAAAAAGGCCTGTTGAATGTCCTTTGGGTGCTTGTTTTGTTCAACTAAGATCACAAAACCAAAAGATTTCAATACACTTCATACAAAACTAAGTTGATCTGCAAAAAAACCCAAAAAACCTTCAGAATTGAGGTGCGGAAAAAAACATTTTTTTTGCTTGAAAATAACATTAAAACAATGTTTGATTAATTTCCGGTTTGTGAACTTGGATCACAATGGCAGTGTCTGTCATTATGAATAAAGAAATATTTACATGCAGGCAGTGCAGAGTGGCCTGCATGTGTTTGTTTTTTTATTTAAATGCTTCCATCACGGCCAAAGCAAAGAGAGCAAAAATAAGAGAAGTCAGGCTTTTACATGACACAGTGCCAGATGTAAAAAAAAAAAAAAAAAAAGTATTCTCTGAAAACTAGTGATGGCAAAGGAAGTGAGTAACCTGATTATGGAAGAATTTACTGGCACTTGCATTTGTCAGTTTGACTGGACGTCGCTTTGCTGGTAACTACGACCACACCCGTCACCGGACGGTGAGGTAACCATCGTGTCTCAACACCTGCAGTGTGTAATAATCAGCAGGGGCCTTCTCTGTCTCTCAGGTCAGGGAGGAATATGTCTGTACTTGTTTCTCTCTTCACTACAACACATCCATTACTCACTCGCAGACATGTGACTGGCAAACCCCGATCGTTCGACGTGGTTGACAGTGTGTCATGCACACACGGCCCTGACACGCCCCTCTCAGCCCCTGCTCGCATGCTGATAGTCACATCAGCTGTTTCCTAAATCCTCTGTATCTGGCAGTTTTAGTTGTGGATAACCTTGATGTAAAAAAGCACCAAAGAAAAAAACTTTTTTTTTTCTTCTGAAAGCAGCTCTGCTTCTTTGTATCAAAGACAAGGCTTCTGCTTCCTGACAAGAAAACCCCTTTAGATCTGTACAGTCACCTCCCCCGTTGGTGAATTCAAAACAGAGCAAAAACAGACGTCTTTGCCTTTAATGAGCGCGGATATCACATCACCACGAGCTGAATAAAAAACAATGTTTGTCAAATGGAGTGAGATGCATGAGTGGCCATGTGCCGTCTACAGGAGAGGGCCAGATTTGTCCAGCCTCCATTCACGGCATCAGTCTGGGCCGGATTATCACATTACTGACAGGATTCCCTCTCTATACAAGGTTAACGAGCTTCATCCGTAAAAGATGAAGACAGATCTCATCAACATGAGGGTGCTCTTTGAAATCAGCTTACTATCCATTTTCAGACACAAGGAATTAATTGATTAAATCTCCTTAGCTGCTCTCAGAATTGTCAGGAACTCAGAGGGGTGCTGGGCGCATGCAAAATTGGACAAACGTGAGATAGCTCGAAGGGTCGCAGATGTCACCTTACCTGTGTTTCTCCAGCTCATTGTGCGATGATCTGAAAGGACACACAGAGAAAGGCACGAGGATTAGCGTCAGGAGCACCGAAATACCACACAAAAACTTAAAATCAGATGAGAGCCAGGATGCGGTGTGATGAATAATCCCAAGGTGAGAGGCCTGGTTAGTTAACGTTTTGATCTCAACATGAGACAGATGAAAGTAAGAAGTATGGAAGAAACACGAGATCTGAGATAAATTCTGGAAAAAATATGTCAAGACATCAAAGAACTGTGTCGATCCGTCTCTGGCTTCTGGCTTTAAGGCTTTTGAATGTTGCTTTAAGGTGCTGCTGTAAAATAAAGTTTGAGAGCCTGAGAGAAATTTTAAATAACAGGTTTTATACGCTGCACAATTGTTCAGACTTGCAGAGGATTTGAGCAGAGCCTGACCGATTTATTTGTTGGTCGAAAATGGCCTATCACACATATATCACTGTTGGTGTATATGTTGCTTGATATGCACATATATATATATTTTGGGGGGGGATGTTACAATGCAAAAAAAGTGTAAGGTGTAAAGTTTACTCTTTCGGTGCACTGGTGTCATTTTTGACAATAAGGTTTATGGTTAAACTGTAAAACACGCCTGCCTTGGTTACATATTTTTATCAGGCCTTAAAAATAAATACTGGTCTTGCCCTAGAATTAAGGTCACAAACACCCAGGACAAGGGTGGAAAAAACAGAGCTTTTTAAATCTTTTTCCATGTCTGTGTGACATCTGTCAGATAGTGTGAGCGGAGGGCAAAAATGACCCTGGGAGACGGAGAGAAAGAGAGAGCAGTATCTGTGACACTGCACAACAACCCCCCACCCTCACACACAAACAACACACACACACACACACACACACAGACTGCTGGTGTTGCTGCACGCAGCGTGGACGCAGAATAAAAAACACACTCAGACGTCTGGAGGCCGAGACGCTGCAGAATTCCTCAGCTTGTGGGCTATTCCGAGGAGAGCCCCCTGTCCTGATGTGCAGCGAGGGCACTGCAGTCCATCTGACACAGGCCCTCTGTTCATGACACCGCCATGGATACCACCACGGCAATAAAAACAAAAACAGCAACAACAAAAGGCCAGACAGACAACAAGCCTTTTCAGATTTTTTTTCCGCTGTTTGAGAGCCCTTGTGCTCATGAAGCAGTGGTTCCCACAGCTGTGTCAAGGAGACCTCTGCACAGCAGAGAAGAAATAAAAAGGGCGGGTTACAGTTGAACGTGCAACTTGGATAATGTGGCGTCTGCAGAAAAACATCCCAGAAGGAGCTCGTGATGGCGCACTGCTGCGAATACACTTGATCCAAAAAGGACAACAGAGAGCTTTATGTCACCATGCCAGAAGTTTAGCTATTCAAACGTTTTTTTTCCCTAATTGGGGAAACACCTGAGTCAAAGCACACGGCATGACCAGGAAATCATACAGCAGATTGACAAGGAAGAGAATGCACATGGTTAACACACACCTTTACATGTTATGTAAAAGAATGATGTGGCATGCAAATGTCTCTGCTGTCATAAACTTGGCCCTGCTGATCAAAGGCCCGTGAATTAGCCTTTTATCAGCCTTTTTATGGAACACGGCTCGTCCTCAGAGCACCTCGCATACGTTCTCCCACATTGCCAGTGAAGGACTTCATAGATCCGAAAGAAGCTAAGCAGGTTTTCTTTTCATGTCATCTGCTGTATTTGTACTTTTAGTTTCATATCTAGCGTGACAAGGGGGTGCAGCAGAAAAAACTGTTTTAAGGAACATTTTGATTTAAGAGCAGTCTACAAGTAGAAACAAAAAGGAATCTCCAGCAGGGTTTCTTCTCTCTGTGTGCAGACTTTTGTTTTTCCTCCACATGCTCTGAATATTGCACCATGGCAAAACATGTTATCTGTTTTAATTTGCAGATTTAAATCATGACATCAAACGCTGAAACACCAGTTTCGGCATCTACAAAGCGAAGCATTGTGCTGCTCAACCAACAGCCAGCTCCTGTTCAACTGAAAATACTTTTAAAGTTCAAACATGAAACATGTTTTTACTTTACTTCTCCCAGCATCCTGTTGATGTTTAAAAAAAAAAAAAAAAAAAAAAAAAAAAATGCAGGAGAGCATAAAGGGAATTGGGGAATTTGCCCTCATTGCAGCCACTAGAAGAAGTTGGGGGGGGGGGGCAGGCCTGGTGCTGGTGTGTGTCACAGTGTGTAAGTGTCTGTTTCAGCCACCACACCCACCTGCCACATCGCCACACACACACAAACACACACTTTAAAATAATCGTGCTCCTCTGTCAGAGACTGAATGAAAGGAATGTGGAGGAGACTGCATTGTCATTCACAACAATATCAGTTTCAAATTCACAAAAGTCAACGCCTTTAAAGGGAGTGTATACGACAATAGTGATACTATCCCGTACGCACACTGACGTAACTCACTACTGAGGAAATACACCGCGCTTCCCTAAACTAATATTAGCCAACAGGAGATCTGCCTTTTTCATCAGATCTCGACGTGCCAGAGCTCTCGGTGATGAAACTTCACGTAAATGTTTCAGGAGAATTTCAACGAAAAAACATTGACGGGAGAATGAGAAAAGAAACAATCCTATGAAAAAGCTAGTCCCCACGTTAGGGTCATGTGACTTCAAGAGAAAAGGGCTTCATGATGGGGTCACGCCCCACGTTGATCCAATCAGTTTCAAAGAAAAACAAAGTGAAAGAAAGGATTAATCAGTTAGTCGATAGTACGATAACTGCTTTTTAGAACGTTTTAGGTTGAAGGTTGGACAAAAGAAGGGATCTGAGTGGGAAATTCCAATTTTTTTTGCCTAATTAGCAAAACAATGAATTGATTCATGGATTGATGGATGGATTCAAGGTTAATGTGCTGAGGTTTTAATGACCTTTAACCAGCTGACCCAACCCGAAAGTGAAACTCATGTCCTCCTGTATTGTTATATGGCCTTGCAGCAGTATCTGCAGGCTGTAACTGCGCACGAATGGGGTCAAACTCTGCAGGAACACCGCCTTAATCACACTTTAATGAGGAGAGCATGAAAAGCAATAATTCGATCTGAGGTGGCAATGGTGCAAATCTAAAAAAAAAAAAAAAAAAAAAAAGGTGTGAGGAGGTGGAGGAAGGACACTGGACACTTTCATTTGACAACACACACACACACACACACACACACACACACCAAAACCCACATGAAAATAAAAAGGCATTTCAAAGCTCTGCTCTGGTGTTTGAGTGATAACCGTGTGAGACAGGGTGCAGAAATGAAAGGTTATTATACGTCCATGTGTGTTTTCTTCGCTCGGGGAGGGTTTAAGGTGTGTGAGTGTGTGCGTGAGAGAGAGAGAGCGAGAGAGAGACTGTGTGAGTGTGAAACAGAGAGAGAGAGTGGGAGCAGCAGAGTTGACAGTGTACGCGTGGCAGTGTTTATTGGACAGACCAAAACAGAGAGCCCAGCCCAGGCAGGCAGCAGAGACATGGCAGTGTGCATGAAAACAGGTCTCCTGTTCCACTTATGTGCGTGTGTTTTTACCCTATAAGGTGAAATAAATGATGATGATGGTGGTTGTGGTGGTGGTGGGGGAGAGAGAAACAGCGAGAGTTATATTTACCTATTGTTCTGAGTTTTTCTGGAAATTGTCGAGGCTTTCGTTTTCTTTCTGGAAAAGTCGCTACTGTACGGTAAAACAGACGCATAACCGTGCTCCGCCTCTATGGAGAGAAAACAAACAAGATACATGTTAATGCACTGTGCACAGAATAAAGCTGTCAGTGAGCCACACGGCAAAAACATGACATAGCTGGGAGAGGCTTAGAGGAGCGAAAAACGTGATCGATCACCAATAATCGCTTCCAATACGTCCATGCAGCCTCCGACCGATGCCTGTCAATTTCACACGATCCGAGGCTACATGAGCGGATTTTTGAAGCATCTGTCATTTTAACAACAGGCTCGTATTTTCAATGTCACTCTTGTTTACTCATTTCCGAGGAGCTAACGCACGAAACACTCTGCATTCTGAGGGAGCACAACACACGTCCCGTGTCCGACGTGCAGCAAACACAGCTCATAAACACATGACACGCTTCCAATCCACAAAATAACGCTGTGCTCCTCTAGCAGACAGGCTACCAGGTCCACTTTGCTCCCAATCGCCTGACCCACGTCCCATTGTCTGCTAAGTGACATCATACCTGCACTGTGTCCGGGCACGTTAAAACTTTACACACACATACACACACAGAGAGAATATTAAGCTAGCTGCTACCCTCAAAAGCTCCTTTCACGAACAAAACGTTAGCTTAGAAATGCTGTCAACTTGTCAGTTAAGCTTTGAAATACCTCTGTCTCTTCTTTCCAAGTACTCTGCAGCCTCCAGCAGAATTAAAAGAGAATTAAGTTCCATCTTGTTGTTGTCTCGTTATAAAAAAAAAAAAAAATTAGAAGTAGTCTATTTACACAAATGTACACGTCATGAAGTAATGGAATGGAGGTTTTAAAAACTGTGTCACAGCGATGTATGAGCGCTGCTATATTCAGTTCTGAGTCTTCATACTCCAAACTACAAGCCAGTATCAACAGCACCTAACTAAAACTCAGGGGCGGTGACTGATCGCACCTTTGGCCAATAAGAAAAGCCTATGGGCGGGCTCTCCGGACGTGCCTCAGCCTATGAGCAGGCTGAGAACGATGAGGCGCGATTTGATTGGCTTGAGAGTGTAAAAGTCATCAGGGACATACCCTAGCAACAGCCCGAGCCGCCCGCCCCCTCCGCAGCTGAGTGGTTTGACACGGACAGCGGTGTCCTCTGATTGGCTGGGATGAATTCTGGGCGTGTGTCATAGTTGAACTTGGGGTGTTGTTTTGGTTGCCAAATGTGATAACTTCTCAAAAAAGTACGCTTTTGGACCTGGAGCGTGAGTAAACGATACTCAACGGCCAGTCAGACAGCAAGGCAGTTACAATATACGTCAGCTGTTTCCCATAAGAGAGTGTGACATAGCAGAATTACCCACAGGCTTTGTGTTTTGTATTCACTTCCTGTCCAACTCATCATGAGTGTTGTGTGAGGCTGCAGAAACTGAAATGGTTTATGAGCTCTGCAGGTATAAGAGGAGCCGAAGCACTAGTTGCATGTACTTGCACGGTAGATTTTAAATATTACACAGCTCATTTGGAGAGGCAGTTTCAATAGAGGTTGCAGCAGCTGATCTTATGAACTTTTTCAAACAACCACATCTAGATCTGGGACAGAGCTGTTGCTCTGCAGCTCACAAAATAGTCTCAGGTTTTTGCCATTAAGTCTTGAATTTAGTCTTTTCTTTAGTCTTTTGCCAGCCATTAAGCATCTCACAAAAAGTAATGCCATTTCATTATTTTAAGCAGAATTATATATTTGCATGGATAATAAGCGCTTAAAAAATGAGCCCTTTTAAAAGAAATCAGTTGTTACAAAAACAGCTCTGTCTCAGATCTAGATTACTCAAAGAACAACTTTGAACGATTAAAAGCATAACTTTAGTTGTGTCTTGGTACTGTATGTTACTACTGTGACACAGAGCTGAAACACTTTATTGGTACAATGACAGAAAATTCATCGTCAACAATTTTAGTAAGTGATCACTTTTTAAAAGTTTAAAGGTGCAATATGTATATATAATATAAAAATGCTGGTTAAAATTATTCAAAATTATTAACACAGTGAATGCTGACCATCAAAAATCTACTTCTGTATTCACTGTAAATGAAATCACAGCAGACAAAATACAACACTAGCATGGTGTAAAAGTTTGCGTTTATTTGCTTGGGGAGAATATATGACAATTCAGGTTGAGAGGCTAAAGTCCAAGTGAAGTTATAAGTGTTTGGAGTTTCGGTCAAAGTCCTTTTAATGTTTTATTAATGCATATTGTCATCAGATTCATGACTCACGTCTGACTGAGGGCCAAGTCATGTGACTCGAGTCTACCCCTCAGTAAGCAGCGTCTTCTGCCTCCGGATTTAGCATGAGCGCTCCATTTCAGAGGACCAATCCCAACAGAGTCGAACGTAATGTTGCTTCATTTTGTTTTTTTCACTGTGCATCATGCTTCAATTGTGGTCATGAGCAAACATGACACTCTGCAAGAGCAATGGGAGGGTTATGAATATCTTAGCAGGAGTGCTTGAAGAGTCTAAACGTGGGCTGATCTGCATGGCAGGCAGTTTGTATGTCACAGCCAGATGTTTGTGTCTCAGATTGTTGGAGTGCATTCTGAAGAAATCACAAAGGCGTCACAATGAGGGAAGCGACTTTTAGTATGAGTGATGAGGAAAAGGCCCTTGAGGACCAGAGCCACAAACATTGTTTGTGTTGTAGTTTCTTGGTAATAAGTGTCGCACAGGATCCCAGTGGGCCTGCACTGCAGACAGTTGATCATAGATTGCAAGATTTCAGTCAGTGCAAATTGCTGGTTAAGTTTATTGCTGTCAGCTTTTTTACAAGTGAACAATTTTGCAAGTGGGATGTGTGAATAAAAACAGGCAGCTAAAAATGTACTGTATCCATTATATCTTGTCTCTTTAAGGCCCCACTCAGGTAATATCAGTCACTGATCTTCACTTTTGGTTTGATGCCTTTTGGACAATTGTTAATGCAGATACTGGACAAATAATATGGCTTTCTGAGCAGTTGGTTTGTTTAACAGGCTGGGATGGCGGGACAGACGCCAGTGTTTTTGTAAGCTCTTGAGGTGATAGTTGTGGGTAGAGACTGTAGCGTCTGGGGGCATAAACACCCAAAATCATGGAGAGTTTTACAGAGTCAACAAACTTTTGGGATTAAAAAGTGCATTTATCTTCACACAGCTTCACTTTGGTTATTAGACGCCTCATGTTATTTCTTCAAATAATGTGAGGCAAAAATGTGCTTCTTTGTGTTTCTACGCTGATAACTTGTTAGCCTTAGTTATCTTGGAAACCTTCCATCTAGATGGGGCCTGTTTAACTAACTAAACTCGCTTAAGCTCTACAGATGCTCTAACTCTTTCCCCATTTTTGCCAAGATTTCCACAACTGGTACCTACCACAGTGAGCTCCACTTTGGCAAAATTTTCTTTACAGTGGATGGTTTCTGCTTTCACTCTGATCACGTGTTTGCAACCACGGCTGTGCCGGGGGCGTGGCTATGGGCGGAGGTCATGACTGCTTGTTTTAAGTCACAGTTCCTGAATGAGAGCTGTGAGCATTTAACTGTGGATAAAGCATTCTGATACTTTCACAGTATTTCTGTAGCACCTGCTTTATAATCAAAAAACACATTGAAATCTCACTTTCTACAATATGGAACCTGCAATTCCATATTTTGGCAGTTTATTTACATCAAGCCAATCCTTTATACTGTCTCTATAAAAGTCAAATCAACATCTCTCTGAAACAGTTTGACCCAGACTTAACATTATAAATGTCACAAAGGTCAGGATTACTTGCAGAACTCGTGTAGTGTGCCCAATTTTTTTTTTTTTTTTAGCTGGGTGTAAGGAATAAACAAGTGAAAATATTAAATGTGAGCGAAACCTTTAGAAGACAGTTCAGGATGCAGGTGAATGTGGATGGTTTGACATTTACAGAAAATCGTGATTATATTTGGTCCACCCAGCTGAAGCCATGCAGAAACCACATTCAGCTGCAAAAGAAACTGTAAATGAATTTGTGTACATCAAGGGGCTTTTATTTCCTGTTTTTCTGGGCCTGCCTTCATTTTGCATGACTTAATTTAAGTGTCGTCTGAATGGAGCGGTAACTTCTGTTGAACTCCTTTTGTAATTCACAAATTATTCGTTGTTGCCATGATTGCAGACTGGGATCATGTTGTGTTAGGTATCTTTTGTTTGTCCTTTTAATACCCTCTTATGGAGGTGGTGTGGGCGGGGGGGGGCTGCTCGTGAAGTGAATTGATTAATGATCTCTCCTTCTGTGCAGTTTTAATTCACTATGTTCTCATCAGAATAGGGGAGATTTATTTATTTATTTATTTATTTTGCTTTTGTTCCCTCGAGCTTAATAGAATACAATGATTTATTTATGAGGAAGTATGACAGCTTTTCACAGGAGAATACTGTTTGCTTTTCGTGTCTGCACGCGCGATCTTCACGGTGCTCCGAAGACACAGTCAACAGGAGACCAAATTAGCTGCACAACATCCTCGTTTGGAGCCGTGCAGCCGCTGCACAGTCATAACGAGAATATAGCCCAGACGCACGTACAGAGCAAGTATTTCACAACAGCCAAGCTACTGCGTTTCTGGTCAAGCCTGATGCTGTGTTAGGACTACACCTCATGACTATTATCCTGCGTAATTACAGAGACATTATGCCACTTGTGCACTTCTTATCATAGGGCCCACATATGCAGTCACGCCGATTCACTCCGAGCTGGACTTTGTACATCTGTAGCTTATTTCAGGCTTCGCAGGAGGTCACAGGTTTATTGAGTCACACGGCGTCTCTTCAGGTTTCGTTGTGTGAGCGTTTGTTTGACCCCAGCCGGGGTCATGAGCAAGTTGACCTTGACCCTCCGTGGATCTGTTGTGTAAGCAGGCATTCATCATCTTGGACATGGCTCATCAAGACTATTTATCCACCCTGTACTGCTTTTAGAAGACCCGTTTCCTCTCTTAATGAAGTGGACTGCATCAGAAAGTCTTTTCCCTGCATTGATTTGCTTTGACAATCAGCTCAGCTACGGCGATCATTTTTGCCAAGAGTCTTCTAGAAGAGGGCTTGGTACAGTTGATGAATGCTGATCAAGTGGCATGAAGGAAAACTCAGGCCTGCTCTTCATTCATTTACATAATTCTGCCGCCTCCGCTTTATACAGTCGAGCACTCTGCCCTTTGGATGATATGGCTCTAGAGCACATTGTCACTTACTATATGAGCGAGCCAGAGGAGAACAGCAGTGTGTTCTGTTTATAAAGCACTACTTTTTGGCAATATACCTGAGAATTTCGTCTTCTCAATTTCAAATTAAGATCACACCTCACTAGGTCTCAAGACCATATTTCAAAAACAATATGTACTGTAGTGAATGGCCATGAAGTTAGGGAAGTTAATGTTGTTAACGCCATTAACATTGGTAATGCCATCAAGCTTACATTAACATTGTTAATGCAAGCTAGCAAATGATAGCATTTACTAGCTAGATAACGTTAACATTAGTAACTCTAGCTACCTAACATTAAAGCAGTAGAGTATGCTGGGCATATATTGTAGAAATCTTACTTTTAAGGGTGATCCTGATGAAACACTTGATACCAATGACTTTTTCATTATTGGCTTACAAACCTTGGATGGAACCAACTAAGATAAACAAAACAGTCCTTTTGGATGAGACAAAATTTGTCTACATAACAATGCTATCAGTATGACCTTTAATTGGTAGACATCATATGTGTAATTCATGGCACAGTTCAAACTGGATAACAAATGTATTTGTCTCTCGCAATTGACTAGTCTACCATGTAAATACTGAGATCTGGAAAATGGCTCTAAACAACCGTACAAATGGATCAATCTCTGAAAACCTGACAAGTTGATCTCTTTTAATCCATGTAAGTGTTGTTTTTTTTAATAGATATTGAACAATGTAAATGTAGTCATTTGAATGCATTTAATTACTTTAAATCTAATTTAATAGACAGTGAGCATTACGAATGTAGGTGCTTTATTATAATTCTTGCTTTGTATGTATCACAATATAGTTTTATTGGTTTAAATGTACACTGTCCTGTTAAAATAAAGGTAATAACAATTCAAAATGCTAATCTTGTTTGGGAAAGGAAGGTTAATATCACATATAATAACTTCTTTAATGGAATCTGTACCACTGACATGTAGACATCTGCGAATGCAAATCCTTTTTATCAGCAGAAGCATTTTCACCACCATAAAGAAGCCCAGTCATAGCCTAAATGGATCATTAATTTTCTCGGTATCTGTATTCATGGTTGTGGTTGCACTTTGCAGTGTTTTCAGGATGCTTTAATTGTTTTTCTATTGGCACAATAATATTCCCTGACAAAAAAATGTAGTTTTTGGAGTAAACTGTTCTTCATATGCTGCTCTAACCCACATGGTGATGTGTGTTTGGCACGTAGCTATCTAATCTTTTCATTTAAATATAATATGGACAGTCATCATGCTTGCATGTTTTATGTCGTTGAAGCAAAGTAGAAAAAAAACTGCGATGATGACAGGTCATGTCATGCTCTTAAATGCTCATTACATTATCGAAATTCAGCCATCCATTGCATCATATGAAAGGAAATAGCTTTTGTCCCTCCTGCTGCATGTTTCTATTTATAGACTTATCATCTGCATGCTCTATGATCAGAGTGGCTCAGGCCTTGCATTGCTCATTGCCTCGGGCCTGTCAGCCAAATGACTACTCTCTCCACTCGTTCTTTGTTTTCCTCCATCTATTGGTCCATCTTAGCCAAACATCTCTGCCCTGTCGATCCTGCTGGTAACCAGTGACCCGATCACATTGTGACTATACTTTTAAAAATGAGGGTCATTATATAAAGTGAGAGGGGATTTTGATGAACATTTGAATACTGAATATTGAGGATTATCATTTTTAATATTTAGATTTAAGTAACTGCAAATTGAGCAATCTACCATGCACCACTCACCACTATTATATATTTTTATTTGGTTAATTGTGAGCATAAAACATATATATACCGCAGGCTCCATTGTGGTCTTTTAAGGCACTATCATAATTTTCTCATTTCCCTTTTCCATTGTTTACTTGTATGTTACTAGGCAAACTGTTTTGAGTTAAATTTAATACACACCACACTAAGGCTTGTGCTGCAACTCTGCAGAAGTCTTCCACATGTAACTAACAAGAACTGAGACTCTACCAAAGGTCCCTTTTTTAAGGAATGAAACAATAACAACATTTTCATTCACAGCTATTTTAAATTTAAAGTTAAATATAAACAAGGTAAATGACAAATACCTGAATTAAGGAATGAATAAAAACTGGAAATCATTTACAGTTCAGCCATGTGCAGTATTCATCAATCATATAAAAGAGTCAACTTCATGAGATGACAATATCAGGTTTCATTCAATTTCCATTTTTAGGCATTACCAAGGAACCAAATATCAGCAACATGTGTTTTCTGCTTCCTGAGCCACAGCAGGCGGTCTCGAAGTGATAATCCCCCAATCAAAGTGATGTTCCCAGGAAATAACCCAAATGCATCCAATATGCGACTGGAGGGTGGTTCCTTTTTTACACGAGACTCCTCTGTCGCTCTGCATTTACAGTCGAGCGTTTGGCTCATAAAACCTTCACCAGTTAACGGTCGGGAGACTCAGAAGTTACCCAAGTCTTACAGTCTTTAAAAGACGACAGTAAATAGTCTGGAGCCAGGACGGACATGCAATGTGTGTCATCAGCAGTTTGTGTCTTTAACAAGGATTGTTTTTTAAAACCAAACCTTAATCACCACCATCTCAATGAAGACCCTGAGTGATTTAATGTGCGCACTGCAACCATAGCTTTATGACATGATGACGAAATAAGGCCCACTTGCTGAACATCAATATTAAAAACCCTTTTACTGCAGTGTTTTCTAATCATCTGAGAAAAATTATTTCTTCCGGATCGTAATATTTTAGGTTGCTAACAGAATAGGTTTACATGCCTTGATGCCAAAACATGCATCAGTTTTCTCACACAGTAGTTCTGTCTGAGTTGCTCTCTTTTAGCTGCTGTCTCTTTAAGGCCTCCTCCTTATTACCCACTCCGCTCTGATTGGTCAGAGCGGACCAATCAGAGTGCCTGAGCCAGCACTATTCACGCTGTCGCTGGTCAGTTTTGTCATGTTTTCAGCTTCTAGTTAGCTTTACTCCTGCCATGAAATTATGCGACTGTGTCACATAGTGATGTCGAGAAGTCACAACATTAAAGGCAGGACTACTGATGAGGCGTTTCAGGCCATGGAATTTTTTTTGGGGGGGGGGGGGGATGAGCTCCCACCTGGGCAGACTTTGGGCTTTTTAGCTTTCGAAACCCTCTACGTGCTCAAGAACGGATGGCGATGAGAAAAAAAAAAAAAAGAAGCGTAATAGGTCTCCTTTAAAGCATGCCAAGCTCTGGTACAGTGTGCTAATATGACCCCAGTGACTGTTAAGTGATAAAGGAAGCCATTGAGAGACGAGGGAGGAGGGACTGCAGATTGTTTATCTTGTTGACGTTGATGGTTTACTGTCTACCTTCCTCCCATATGCTGCGCATCAATTAGGCCAAAGGTCAGTTACTGTAGGCTGCTATCAACCATTTTGGCTCCACATGTAAGCAGGATTAGGCCCATTAATGCCCCTATAGTGTAAATGCAGTAACAGCAAAAGTCCACGGACACATTTTTGCATCGCACAGGCCCATGATCAGATTACTGTTGAAGCTTTTTTAAAAATTTTCTTTTAAATACAAATCAAGCCTATAGGTCTCGCTGCATTGAAATAGATGCTAAAACCCTGAGCTGATGGAGGTAAAGCCTATTACAAGGCTAAGATCAGAAATCCAGCGTTCATGCCCATACTGAACGAGGTCACGTCGTATTACGAGAGCGCGGTCCAATTAGTCCAGAGCAACAATCTCGCACTCTCGGTACTAATTACACATCCTGTGACAAAAAGGTGCTCCTGACTACCTGCAAATCCACAAGTTTTCCATTCAGCTTCTACTTGATGCAACACACCGGGCGGTTTGCATCGCAGACACTGACACGTTAGTCACTGAAGTTACACCTCGAATCGTCTCACCCCTCCCCCCAGTGTGTTTTCAGGAGCATCCTATGTGTCATAGGCGGTGACGTACCAGTGAAATACCGACAGGTTAACTGTCTGGAAATGTTCTTAGAGGGCGAGGTGGGGTGTGTGTGCCTTCTGTAATCCAAGCATCCAATTGCGTGATCCTGTGTGTGCTAGGTGATCTGCCTTTCAGTGTTCAACTGAAACAGCTCAAATGTTATCGCACAAAATTAACCTCGAAAGTCCATCGTTTGTTTTGGAAATTTTTCTGTCACGGCGAACGAATGTTTGAGCCCTGAAGAGCACAAAGAGGTTCTGCGTAGTCCCACTGCATCATGTTATTTTGATTTGAAGGCAGGGCGCTCTTATGGTAAAGCTGGCAGCTTGCATCACATACCGAAACCTCTGTAAAGCCTGAGACTCATCTCAGCCCTGACCTGAAAGCTTTGATGTCGTGGCACTTCAAACCTCAGTCCGTGGGCTTTAATTTCATTCTTTCAGCCAGAATATCTCATGTATGAGGGCAGTTCACCCACGCACGTTCACACGCACATATTGTCGCTGTCGGTCTAGACATTTTCCTTCCACATTCGCTGTGGTCGATCTTTATGTTTATGTTTTGCAGCAACATTTAGTGGTGTCCCTGTCAACTGACTTCAGAGGGCCGTCTTTGTTTCAGCGACAATATTTACCCTGTTAGCTTTCACAGCCCGGCTTCCACATGCTGGCTGCCTCGTCGGTTTGAATTGTATCTACCGTGCTTATCTCAGCCTGTGTGATGAGCTGACGATAGATATTTTTAGGTCACAGCTGGGTTTGTTTTGTAGTGACATAGAAGGGTAGACTGAAAATTTAAATGGATCTTACTTTAGTAAATTGGAGCTGGTTATATCACCAATGCCCACAGGCTGCATGACAGTTATCACTATGTGTAAAAGTATACATGTCCATTATATCACAAGTCATCTTTCTATTTAATTGTCAGGCAATATTGAAAAAAAACTTTTGAGATGTTGCAAAAAAGAAAATTCAGTTAAGCGTGCTTCTGTCCCGGAGTGATTATCTAGGCTATGCCAGACTTGGTTTCATCAGAAGTTGGAGGTATAAGCTGTAATGAACAGAGAAGAAGTAGGTCACAGACCGGATATCGAAACCAGTTTTTAATCAACTCCCAATAAAGCTTTAAGAGGAAGAAGAACAAGAAAGAAAACCAGTTATCTTGGCCATCCACGAGAAATCATTTGGCCCCCTCATTGGCCCACACGTTCTTGTTTCTATAGCAGCCATGTTTTCGCAGCAACAGCTTCGTCTTCTACTTCTTCTTCTTCTTCTTGAGTGAATGAAAAATAGCTTATCAGTCGTGTACAAAAGCTCAGGAAGTGTGCTAGGCCTTAAAGCCGATTTTACATAATGGCTTTGCCTCATCACATGATGCACAGGGGCCCAAAAGACTGTTTTTCCCATAAGATTACAATGTGAAAGAGGCCGTGGTAAAACAGTGATGCAGTTATTTGAGCTAAAATAATGTGTTCATTATCAGAGGAGCTGCAATATGTGTGAAGAAATTACAATTTTTTGACATTGTATCAAATACGGCCCTGTGTTCGGTTGCAGAGACATCGACTGAAGTGAGCATGCTATCCAGCTAGCCCTTAGCCACTTGGCAGGATGAATAGACTACCACAGTGGGGAGGATGTGGAGACATTTTTTACATGACATCGAACTTTTTTGGTTTCATGCACTGAGAAGCTTTCATAGCAGTGAACAGGGCAACACCTCCAATGATGTATCCAGTTCCCATTATTCATCCATGTGTTTACGTCTCTCATCAAGCACATTTACCATTTTTTTTATCTCAAGCTGAGCGTAAAAAACATTTTTTTTTCTTTCAAATTTTGCCATTTATGTCAACCTTTTCTTTGGTGATTCTTCAAAATATGCATAGAATTAAATGTATGGAAACACAACTGTTGGTAATCACAACCCCCTATTCTTTCTTTTTGATATTGTGATTTTGGAGACTCCTCCTTGACAATTTTCGTGCGCTGCAGTTTTTGCTTCTGCAATTTGCATACAGCTGATTTAGCATCTTCCGATCTCTTTGTTTGTAATTTACTTGTCACCCTCACAGCAGCGTGTTCCAAGCCTGTACATGTGCATAAAGCCCATTTAAAAGACTCTTTCCTCCCCTCACACCCATCTGTTCTGCTTTTCGAGATCGGTGTGGTTCTGCCCACAGAGCTGACGGCTGTTCACACAGCAAGAGGCTGAAATGTGGCAAACTCTCCGTCTATACAATACCGTTTCAGTCTTGTCGTCCAGAATTCTTTCTGTGGCGCTAGCCTGGACCGATTTCTCGGTCTGGCACTGGTCACCTGGAATCTCCCCAAGTTTCCCAAGTTCCTCAGTTCCTCAGTCCCTCTGCCCCCTGGCATGGGTTCTGCGGAAGAACAACTGTCGCTTGCTTCTTCCCCTCTCGTGCTCAACATGCCACATGACAACACCATGTTGCTGTGGCATATGTCCTCCATGGGACCAGAGACTCAAGTGGTGATAAAGCATGAGCGCATGGGGCATTTAGATATGTCAGTGACACAATTTTTATTTTTTTGTTAGTGCTGATTATCTAGTGAGGTAACATCCAAAACTGTGTTAAAAAAAGAAGCTGTGCAGCCACTGAAACTCTGTCTGAAGTCTGAAGTGGGGGGTGTATGTGAGGTTGAATGGGCTCAAATAAAACAACCATATCCGTGACCATGGCAACTGGCGAACTTAAGCTAATTCATACACTCAAACAGCGGGTCTCTAACAACAAACATCCTCCCTATAAATATGCAAACCAGGCCTATCTTCTCCAGTGGGTGGGCAGCCAAGAAGGATGGTGACAGACCACCCACCAATGGATGTCATTCTCCTCTGATAATGGATGAATTTTAGAAAATGAAAGTGCTCTCCAGATGAAACAAGAGGCACAAGTGAAGGCCCAGTCCTGGTTTAAGACTTGAGTCTGATATCCCACTGAGAGTCCTTGTCAGGATGTCTGGATTTACAAATCCCTGCCGTGCCTTTGCGTCGAACCTTGTTTACTGCGCATTTCCGTGCATTCAGAGACGTGCTACTCCACCCTAAATCCTTCTTTGAGTATCAGCCGCCGGGGACTTGAAAGGTGGCTTTGGAGTTCTGGAGTTATTCTAAAAAACAGCAGCAGTGGTCAGTTTGGATATTCATCATATAACATGGATGAATATTATTTTTTATTCAGTTTCTTACTGAGTACTTGATGTGACAGTCAACACCACCCTCATGTCTGTTTGTTAAGCCAGGGCCAGGGGGTTAGCCTAGCTTAGCACAGAGACTGAGAGCAGAGGGTTAAAAACATAAGTGGCATCTATAGCGCAGAAATTGTCCCAAAAGTCATAGTCTTGGTCAGAGCTGCTGTAAATCACCTCTGTACTTTATCCACTGTTGTCAAACTGGACCATGAGATAATTAGCTAACGGTAGCTAGCTACAGCCGAGGAGGGCTAGCAAAGAGCAGCAGCCGTCGCTCTTACTCTACTGATATGCTGCTAGCAAGGGGGCAAAAAATGTGACAAACTTCTCAAACCACTCCTGCAGCACGACCCAAGTTCTCGCCTAAATACAGCTAAGTATGCTGCAGGTCTGAGAAACAAATTACATACACTGTTTAAAACATCAAAACAAGACAATTCAGTCACGCAAAACAGTCATCACACGGGGGAAACACTAATTAAAACATCCACAAATTATGTAGCTTTATTTTGGAGAAACTGTGGTCAGAGTATCGCTCAGTTTCTTAGCTAGGAGAGGAAAACAGGCCCACGCGCTCCACCAATAACTGGATGCGTGCATGAGTGAATACCTGCGCTGCTGGAATGTCGAGCTTAAGCTTCTCATCAGACAGCTCACAAGTGGTAAATGGGCGTGGCAGGGACAAATGTCAGAGGCGGCACGCCACTGTAATTACTACCATCTCTCAGTCAAATAGCGTGACATGTGTTATTGTGAATGACTTCAAGTGATGCTTTGTTTATACCCTTTACATGGCACGCACACTTGCATTGTGAGTGTGCTATATGTGGATGACTGTAGTTGGGTGCCTGTGTGCATTATTTTGCCCGTCTGGCACTTTAGGCCCGCAGCTGCAAGGTACAGGGTTTGGCTCATATCCGGTGCTGAGCTGGCAGTGGATGGAGGGAGGGAGGGGTGTTAAAGGTTCCGGACTGAGGAGAGTCATCGCGGCCCTCTCTTCCTGCTGCACTCTTCCATTGCCTCGCACAGCTTCAGTGGTTCAGTGTTTTCATGCTTGTGTGGTTTTGTTCCCAGCTTTGGGGAGGGGTCTCTTTGTGTTCTTGTGTAATACTGAATGTGAAGATTGATGCGTGAGGCGCTCCACTCCACAAAAATAAGCCATCTTTCTTTCCCTCCGCACACATGGCGGAGGCCCCCGACAGGTGGTGTCCCCCGTGGGCCGGGGCAGGTAATCACCCCCAGGTGCTGTTCGTGTATATATGTATATAAGAACCAGCGCTGGCAATTAGGGCAGGTCTGGAGGGGCATCGAGGGCTAATCCAGACACGCTGGAATGGTGTCACCTTCAGGACCACCGCGGCTTTGAATTCAGCTCAGGCACTCGCTGGTTAATTCATGTTACACATCAGCTATTGTTCGGAGCGGCAGGAGGGAAACACATTCTGTAGTTGAGCAATGTTTTCATCGCAAAACAATAGGCAGAACCACAGATATGCCCGGCTGTTTTTGAAGGGTCTAGGAGAAAAGGAGGGCAGTGAACCTCCAGGGGTGTTTTTAATGTAGGAACTGAAAGAACAACAAGAGAGGGAGAAAAAAAATGCATGTTGGGAAAAGACAGAAACATGCTACTGCATTTTTTAAAGTCCTTTGCATGCACAGAGATCAGTGGGACAAACAGTGATGCACAGGATTCACAAGGTCGCGTTTCATAAGAGCCGACCAAAAGTCCTCATGCAATCCCCTTATTCATCATTTTTTTACAGGAGGAAAGTGGAACGGAGTGCAGGGGTTTTCGGAGGGGGGGGGGCAATTGAACGGCATTCAGTTCAAGCCCAGTAAGGCTCTGCGATAGCTGCTGGCCTCAGCAGACAGAGAGAATGGCCCACAAACGCACAGCTGTTTCTAATCGGTAACTCAGCACCGATGGCTGACCTACATTCTGGTGCTTGCACGTCTTTGAACCCGTGGCCCTGCTAGACTCAGCCATGGGGGAAGGTAGAGGGAAAGAAGGAGAAAAACAAGAGGGAGGAGAGGCTGGATTCAAGAGGGGTAAAAGGAACAACAAGGGAAAAAAGATGAGAAAAAAAAGGATTTTTTTTTCCCCTTACTTTCTTGTTCTGCTTTAACGTTGTAATGGATTTTGCAGGTACGGGTCTGACATAGGTTGTGCGGCGTGCATTCATGTTTAATGACACGAGTTTGTCTGCGAGCCAGAGCTCTGTGTGTGCCTGCGAATGTTTCCACATCCCTAAAGTGCAGCTGTGCACACCTAAAAAAGAAAAAAAAAAAAAAAGGGGGGGGGGGGGGGGGCTCATAAAAACCGCCTGACCGTCAATTTTCTGGTCCTCTGGATGGACTCGTAACGCTCGGAAAATCCTCATCTTCTCAAAATTGCTTTCTCTTTGTCAACACCCTGCTGTCTATCAAACTTTCATAAAGTTCTGCTGTCTGCATCTGAATGAGTGCCCCCTTTCATTAAGGCTGGAGTGCATCTAGCTAGCATTCCTTGCATGCAGAGGAGGGGTACACCCGAGTGCCAGGGGTCCCCTGGTAATGACTCATGGCAAAGATCCCTATCCACTCCCACTTGCAAACAGGACGCTTCCCTGGGTCACGCAGAGAGTGCGAGTGAGTGGTGGGGGTGAGTGCGTTGTATGGGAGAAAGAGAAAGGGGTGGGGTTGGGGCTGGGGGGGCTTCGGAATAAAAAATGCTGCAAAAACAAAAACCGTTAGCTCTAACATTTACGCGCACACACCGCTACGGAGAGAGAGGAAGGAACTGGAAGTGGGTCACTGTGTCTCAGGACTTCAGAAAAAAAAAAAAAAAGTAAGAAAATAGAGAGCAGCAGAGCGGGGGAGAAGGGAAAACTGAGAGAGAGAGAGAGAGAGAGTCAGTTGTGGACGCCGGCCAGCCAACTATTCACTGGATTGAAATGTGCAGCAACAAATCTGCAAGGAGAGGAAGAGGACGAGGGCGAAGCACAGCATTAGTTGAGAGATGCTTTTACTGAGTCAGAATGGGAGAAAATAACAAATTGGTGTTTGCAGAAGCGTCACTCCTGGTACGCAGGGTTTCATCTTGTGTCACCCAAAACAGGTGTGACACAGAAAAGTGCAAGCCTCAAAAAGCTGTTTGCAAAATAGCACAAAGGGGCATGTTTCAGTATCAGTCAGTCCCTTTTTATAGACGCCATATTAACAGTTTCTCACGATGCAACAGGCTGTGGAAACAGAAAACTTGTTTTTCTCTTCGTGCGCGTTTCTGTGGCGACGGAGACTCGAATCAGTTAGTCCTCCTTCAAACAGCGTCACTGAACTCAAATAGGACATGCAGATGGGGAAACAGACAGATTGCAGACATGCACTGGGAACCAGCTTTTCCGCTTGTGCTGGAGTTTCCTCTGCTGATGGTCGGTGGTGCAACTTGGCTTGCTGCACTTGTTGTCCTGCTCGTGCTTCTCTGTTCCTCTCTGGGCCCTGATGGTCCTCCGGGTTCCTCTTGTTATTGTGCCGGGCCGAGACAAAAGCCTTGTGTCAGCAGCAACGCCGAACACCAAAGAAAGACACCGTGGTCCTGCGGAGGGAGTGGAATCAGCAGGGGAATGAAGGGTGGAACTGTGCTGATATGGAGGCTTTTTTTAATTTATTTATTTTTTTAACTTATTCATGAATTTTTCCCTCTCTGTTTTTCCTCTGTGGTTCTTTCAATTCCCTGCCCGCATGTCGTCCGATGTTTAAGTTATTCTAACCAGAGTCTTAACTTTTGGGCCTGAGTCTGACCCCTCCATGGATAATTCATTCGGAAGGGATGGAAGCTTTGATCCCAATGGCTGGTTTAATCTCCTTTGTCTTTGATATATTGTATTTTTCCAGCGCTCAGCAGGGTAAACCACTGTTGTTTGTGTCACTGCTGTGTACACATTAGAGTGTATCAGAAATAGACTGGCTAAAAGCAGCGTATATCTAATGGGACCATTAATTCCCTTATATTACATCAGGGAGTCACAAACATTATTGCTCTCTATTCATACAAGTGCATGTGCTGCTTGCAAACTAACCTCCATTGTTACTCACTACCGTTGTTGGGTGTTTTTTTTTTTGGAGCAGTTTGTCAGATATGGCCAAAACAACAAATGGAAAACCAACATTAGCGACAGGAAGATGTGGAAATGTCCACAGGAGTAAGCACGCTAACAAGCTAGCCCCAGTTATCCTGTTGCTTAATGCCACTTTTGTTGTTGTGTTAGTTTTAGTTTCACCTTACAAAGTGTCAAGAAAGTTAAATATTCCCACTTCCTGCTCCAACTATTTTCCTCACTAAACAGAAAAATACAACTTACCACCTTCATGGCTAACTGAGCCATGAACAGTTGGTGGCTAGCTACAGCTACAGATAGCTAGATAGTCGTTGTCGTCAGTTGTTGGTTACTCTGGTGATGTGCTGCCCACCTATGCTTGTCGAGATACCTTTGAATTCTCAAACATTACATCTTTATCACTAGAACTAAACTTCCTTTTTGCATTTTGGATAAATGTCTTGCACTACCTAACGTCGCTAACGCTGGCTAGCTAACGTTAGGGTAGTACAGTATGCTGGGTGCATATCATACAAATCAGCCATTGTCAGTTTTTTTTTTCTCACAAACTGGCACCTAAAAAAACCACAGATACCACATGATACCAAGGGCTTCATACGATTGACTCGCAAACCTTGTTAGAAGCTGGAACCAGCTGTCAGAATTCATATACGGACGTAAACAAAAACAATCACCTTTTTCAGACCTGACAGAATGTTTTGATATAAGTAATCCTCAATCATAGTAATGTTTTGGAGGAAAAGAGATTTTATCTCGCATCTTTCCACAAGCTCTCTAGATTAAAAAAAATACATATTTTCCCAGCGTAAATATGACCTCATTTGTTTGTGTTCTTCGCTTATCATTCTCTGATGTGCAGCTACAAGCAGCAGCGTGAGGTAACCTGATACAAGCCTTCTCATATGATATGATTTGGTCGTTTCACTCAACGGCATGATAATCATGTTTGATGGCAAGCGAGTGTGTGTGTGCATCAAGGTCTCTACTACCCTCATTAAGTTAACTACAGATGACTTGCCAGGACTTGTCATGAACCTCTGTTTGTCCTGTGGTTCCAGACGCTGTGTGTGTGTTGGGGGTAGCGGGGGGGGGGGGGGTCAGTCAGTCTAATCCACTGTCAAAGAGAGGAACAGGAGAGTAGGGTGCAAAACAGCCTGTCAGTCACATGTGCTTTCTGTCTGAGTGGGAACCAGAGTTTGTTTCCTCGTGAGCAATATGTTACGTTTTGCCTCGACCGCTCTCGTGTGGAAAACAAAACTTTGATTAACAGCAAAAGCTCAGGGGAGGAACATGAAAACGTCAGGACAGAGGACATCTTTGTTTTGTGTCGGGGGAAGAACTTAAGCAGATTGTCACCGCCAGCTCATTATTTAGCAGTATGCACTTTTTAGCAGGACGGATAGTGACTCACATTGATACAACTGTCGTGTCTCCGTGGAAGCAAAATACCGCACACTGACTGGGCATGCATCAGCAAAAAAAAACCAAAAAAAAAACCAAAACATGGTTCCCACAGAATATCGCATGATGTCTGCTCACATGAGGATGCATCATAAAGTGGGACAGCACAAACCTGTGAGCGGCGAGGCCCGTCGCGCCTCTCTCCGCACTGACCTTAAGCACCGCGCTGTGTTTTTCCTGTGTTTGGTTTGCGTGCAGTTTGTGTAGGGCTGCACCTCATAACGTCAGATGTTTGCAGCCGGATTAGATGCGTGATCCTTCGACAAACATCAGAGGAATAGCTTTGTGTATGTGTCCCCTCTCTGTTTGACAGCTGTAGGATATTACCACAGGCACAGCTGATTTACAACGCTGATGATAACACACTGCAGTCGCACTTCAAACAAAAGAGGCCAAAGACACTGATCCGGTGACTTGGTCCGCCTTAACCAGTGACAGCTGGTGGAGGGATCTTCTAGGGGGCATGTGAAGGCCTCGAGCTAGACGTCAGGTATCACTGGCAGGGGCTTGATTGACGGGACAAGTGATGACGATGTGTCTAAGTACACACTGACAAGTTTTAAGGAACTTTTTTTTTATCTTTATCACATTAAACATTTAAACTAATAGACTAAGTTTAACGACATTGTGCTGGGCCTCTGTAAATACATGAATTAAAGGGTACGGTCTAGACCTGCTAAATTTGGAGGGTGTCATGAGATCACTTGCTGTGAACTGGCGCTGTACAAACACAGGTTGATTGATTGACTGATTGACAGATAGTAAACAGAAGAGTGGATAGCTAGCTAATTTCCTTTCCTGTTTCATGTTTGTCACCGGACACTTTAACAACTAGAGGGGGTAAATGGAATGTAACACCGTTGCAACACGTCCTTATACCTACACGACCGAATGGGTCGTCTGTCAGTGACTACCAGGATGACATACGTGACGGTTCTTATATGACGTGGTGAATATATTGAAACAGCCACAGTTTGGTTAGGTTCAATCACAAAAAACTACTTGGTGAGGTTTAGGAAAAGCTCATGGTTTGTGCTGAAGTTTCATCCGTAACGTAAAAGATATGTGAGGTACGTTACTTCACCTAGGTTATGTATGCAACCTCAACTTTTCCTTGCACAGACATTGTCACTCTATGTCACCTAACTTCCTCTTTTGCTCCCCTCATAAATACTGCTGCTACCAGAGGTTGTAAGCCTGACAACATATGTAAATTTAGGCCCGCCTAAGCTGCCGGCAAAGACGACCAACACGCAGTCGTGTTTCTGGTGAGGAAGGGCCGCACCACTGACAGAATAAAGGTATTTCTGTGGGTTTGAACATAGTTGGGAAGATTTTGGACGATGTGAGTACAAAGCTCAGCAAGGTACAGAGCAAAGTTCAAGTCATTTTTAGACATTTGAATGTGAAAATGTTACAAGTTATACCTGTACTGTGAGCGCTGTACTGTGTGGGCGTGGTTTAATCAGAGATGACAGTGACATCTCCAGGGAGACAGAACAACTCACCTAAACAAAAATCACATTCCGATGCTTATGGGTCTTATGAAATCACTTCCCGTCCACCACATAGTGCACTTCAATTACTTCTAACTTGAAATCTAAGAACCATATAATGCCCTGAAACATCACAAATTTACTTTATTTATCCTTTTAATCCTCTAGTGACAGATTTATCTTGAGTCCTCACCTCATCTATAGATCTGACTTCTTCCCGTACTGTTGAATTCTGACTGCTCCTGGGCATTTCAACCAGTGAGAGGATCACGGACAAATACAAATATAGAAATATTTGATCTAAAAATAACTGGTATCATTTTAAACAGACACTGCTGTGTTCATGTGAGAGCCTATTTATTATAAGCTGATTAGGAAAATTACTTTTTAGGGCCTTTTAGCAATTCGTTCAAGATTTAGAAGAAACAAAACAAGAACAGACGATGCAGAAAAAGATTTCGCTGACAATCAAAGTCTCAGTCGAGGTGTGTTGGAGTTCAACACTGATTTGAATCTTTATCTGGAGATCTCTCACTTGGCAGTGAATACATAACCTCTTTAACCTTTTGGCTTTGCATCTTTTAGAGTACCAAGTCAAATTCAGTGCAAATCAGCCTTCCACGAAGGGGAAGAAGCGACATAAAGAGAACAGAGCTTACGTCCCGGCAGATAATACGGAGGGGTTTCTGACGAGCACACACACACAGACACAAAAAAAAAGACAAACATAAGTGGCTGTAATTTTATATGCAGATGTGCATAAAAAGCTCAGTGCTCCTCACCGCCTGGAAAATGGCTGGTAATACCGCAAAGTATACAGAATTTTTTCTCTCCCCTTCAGGGACCCGTCGTGCACCGTGCTGTCATTTATAGTGGCATTTTTAAATGTCACATGTCCACGAGGCACAGGATGTGACTTGACAGTGTGGTAAGTGCAGGCAGATGCGTGCTGTTTTTGCAGCACCAGACCACTTTGCATTTCCCGGCATTAGCAAATCATTAAGCTTTGGCCGATATGTGGACTTTTTTTTTGGCATTTAGAGAGAAAAGGGAAGTGCTGAGTTGTTTTTTTTTACTGATCAGCTTTTCCAGACTGACATCACTGTAAAGACGCATGTGTGGGAATCGTTTGATGGACAGGTTTTCAGCAACAGCGCAGCCACAGGAAACATTCTCCCGCTGTCTTGCGAGGGCTTTATTTCTGACAGCTGTGTCAAAGTCTCCATGAACTCTTGAGTTCAGGTGCAGGCTGCCGCTAATCTCTCACAAAACAACCTGTGTTCTGTCATCCCACCCCACCCAGATGTAGATATGACAGTGAATTTCCATACAAGCACTAACAGTATGTTGGCTGTGCAGGTGAGATTTTATCAGAAGGTGGAATGAAGAGGCAACATTTTTATATATTTTTATATATTTTAAAAGATGCCTATTGTGCTTTTTTTTTTTGGTTTCTTCCTCTCCATCGGTGCTTGATAAATGTTCTTGTGCATGTCAAATATCTGGAAAGTTAAAAAAGGTTGAAGCGCCTCTCTCTTGCAGGAAGCACATCACACTACGTCACCAGGTCACACGTGTAGAATTATGTTGTTTTTTTGCACTTAAGAATTGATTTATCGCAGCTGCTCTGTTGTTAGTTAGTTAGTTGTGCTGGGTCAGGCATGTGTGAGCTGACCAATCAGCGGAGAGAGGGGAGGCCCTTAAAGAGACAGAGCTAAAACAGAGCGTTTCAGGCGGAGGGGGAATACAGTGACGCAGATGTCTACTATAATGTACACGTAACTACATGTCACATCTACAAACTAATTAAGAATAATACATTATGCATAGTCATAAAACTGAGTCATATCACTACAAATGAGTTAAAAATCACGCAACTTCATTTTTCAGTTTACAGGACGCAGTGACTTATTTTTAGAGGTCCGTAATATGTCAAGCCACTTTAACAACTGCTCTTGACACTGTCTGCTTTTCTGGAGAGAGGAAAAGAGAACTTGTGCCAAGAGAAGGCTTTGGTGGTTGTAACCATGCCTTTTGAACGTCACGTGTGCCTGCTGGCTCAGGAGGATTCGGTGCCAAACAAACTTTGATCAAAGCCTCCCCTAAACTGTCACTTTAAACTGCCCCCCCCAAATAGTTTCTGTTTGAATGAAAAAAAAAAAAACAACAACAGACAAACATGTATTTGTGTTAGAGCAACACTTAAACACACACAAACCTCCTTTATGAAACATTCTTCACATGTCATGTACGTTTTAATGTATATATTGACGTGTAGCTGCTGCTGAAGCTACTCCCTCTCTGTGGTTCCAAAGAGGGGTGATGACTGTGATGTGAGATAAGAGAGAGGCAGCGAAGTGCTGCAAGGCCACATCCCACAATTCCAAGTGCCAGCATGCAATTTGCACAACCTACATGTTCCTTAAGGCCACAGGTGAGTGATTGCAAAGCTGGATTCATGACTGCATAGATCACATGAAGGAAAAATACAACATAACAAGAGCTTCATTTTTTTTTTTTTTAGTTTCCCCTAAATTACACTGCAAAGAATGGGCTCTCTTCTTGTGCCTAATGCATTTATGTCAACATGACTTGAACTAAGACTAATTTAAAAATAGAAACTTCCATCACCCACTTGCATTTACAGTATTTACTGAGTCGGTTGTTTGTACGTGTCTGCGCGCGGGTGTGCGTGTGTATGTGCTAAGACGGGTCAGAGGAAGTGTGTTTTGTCACACTGTGTCATTACGTGGGTGAGCAGACAAGTTGACCACATGTGTCGTCTCTGATGCGTTGGAAAATTACAGTACATCAGCTGATTGAATCAGCCCAATTTCAATCATTGATCACTGGATTGTCAGTGAAAAAAAATCTACCAAATGGCCTTTTCCACACATCTAACCAACCAATTAACACCAATTGCTAGTTAACCAACAACACCTTTAAGCTGTTAACACGCCCTGTTTATTTGTGTTTCCTTTTAATCCAGGTGGTTTTATGGGTTGACACTCAAGTGAACAAACGAAACTGGTGAGCGTGACGTGGGGAAAACAATAGGCAGGGAGGTGGAAATACTTAAGATTCCTTGCTCCCCTTATTTGTCAAGGGGTGTACACACAGAGACACACACACACACCGAGGCATATAATTCAATAATTAGTTAACTAATAAGATACAGATGGATAATTCCAAATAAACACAAGTGTAACTCTTACGTCCAGGTCTTTCTACTGTAGGTCACTCATCCTACTTCAGGGCCTTAGTGCAGAGAAATGACTCTATAAAGCAAAAGTGTGTAGTCTGCTGCCCTCTTGTGGCGAGGACTGATAAATGTTTCCTGATGCATGTTGCTGTAATCTGCCCTGGTGGGTTTTAGCTAATCTATCAAGACACATGACAGTAAACCACTTCCTGTAGATGCCACGAAAGACAAAAATAATAAATAATGATAATAATTAGGCCTATTACACCTATATTTAAGAATGTACTTCACAGATTTATTGATTTGTTTTACTTTCATTTTCTGTCCTGGTCAAGACGGCAAAATAAATCATGGAAAATCAGATATTATTCATGAACACATGCAGGCTTGGGGTGGATAAATATATAGGCTATCAGTTGGTCAGGATTTGTTTTTGTTTTTTGAATGTTTAGCTTACAGTGACTTTGACGATGACGCAAAGGTTTAGAAAAAAAAAACTAACAGTGGGCCCCTGTTTCAAAGTGTAGGATACAACCTGTAACATTTCTGTGAAAATAGCTTTATCAAATGCTCTGTACAACAACATGCTGAGGCCTTCAACCAGGAGCCCCGCCTAGAAACTGAGAAGCTCCAAATAACCAAACTGACTCCACAACAATGGAAACATCCTCGATGATGAGTTCACATTACAGCCAATGTCTGAGGGAAAAACACTCAGGGTCAGAACAGAGGTCCAGGAAGAACGGAGGCTCACCTCTGAGGTGAAGGACGATAATGACTCCTGAGCTAGGATCAGAGGTGTGACTCTAGATTTGACAAGCTGGTTAGCATCAGCTCACAAGACCTTCCTGCATGGAGCTGTTTGGCAAACTAATGATGATTCAAGAGTTTGATGGAGTGTTTTTTTAAATTATCCACTGCTTCAGTTGAAAGTCTGCCAACCAAGTCTGTTGGTTTATATCCAGTTTTAAAGAAACTAGTTCATACTGAATGTGTATTTCAGAGGGCAATGATACCCTGCTGCATAGACCAGCACCAAAACACAACACAACATGATGCTGGTCTATGCTGGTTTTTCCAGCAGGGTAACTTTAAAAAAAAAAAAAAAAAAAATCCTTTTATACCTGAAGTACATCAAGTGTAAAATACTTAAAAGGAATCCAAAACTGATTCCCCATTTATATTGTTTATTTTTAAACAAATTATTATATTCAGACTTAGCTTCCAGCAAATGTGTACATAATGCAACCACTATTATTATTATTATTATTATTATTATTATTATTATTATTATTATTATTATTCAGTGCAATTTATGTATCCAGGGTTTATTGTAGACTACGTTTTACAAATCAGCACCTGGCAAAGCTGACGTTTGTAAAAGCCACACACACTATCAGACATCATGATTGTGTTTTTACTACATTTAACACAACAGACACGTGTTGCGGTCCTTGCTGTAGTTAATAAATCAACAGTGTGTGTGTGTGTGTGTGTGTGTGAGAGAGAGAGAGAGACAGCCCGGTGGAGGAGGCCTCTGTGCGGCTGTTGCTGGGAGCTCCGGCCAATCAAAGCGGCGGCAGCGCTCCCGTACAAGTAGTTTGGGGGCTGGAGGAGCATGACATCATGCACAGCTCCAACCCTCTCCGCGAAAACAAAGCGTGAAACAGCCTCATCACACCACAGCAGACCGCGGCCGACGACGGGACCGTTCCGCACTGTGACATCCCCACCTCCGTCCGTCAGAAACACCGCGCTGGTCGCCCCCCCGCTGTGCGCCGCGGAGTCTGGGGAGGGGCGTCCGTCTTGTCCGTCCGGGCAATGGCGGATGGGGAGGCCACCGTGTCTGTGGAGCGGGACAGCGGTGATGGGGGCTCAGCGGAGTAACATCCCACCTCTGCACCTCATCCTTTTCTCTGTGTAGCTTGGTATTCAGCCGTCGCCATGGATCCAGAGAAAACGTTGACTTTCTGCCTCGGGCTGAAGGCGGAGGAGGTAAGTGCGCTGCACACGCACGCACGCACACACAACGCGCGCACCGCTGGCCAACAGCTGGGCTTCAGCTCTCCTGCAGAGCAACACGCTTCCCCCTCGGCCTGTGTTGTTGTTGTTGTTGACAAACAGTGGTCTCACCCATTTGTCACGTCTTAATCTCCGAGTCTTTACAATCTGTTGATATATTTCTCTGAAACGATGGATGCATTTTTTTTTAATCTTTTTTTTTTTTTTTTTTTTTTTTTTGCACCACTGCAGCAAATGTTTTGTGAGCAGTAAAGTCAGTCAGTCAGTCAGGTCTGGGTTGTGTTGGCACTGTTGTGTGCCCAGTGGAAGGATGCTTGGAGTCAATGCAGAACACGTGAGGAAGTTGTACAGTCGTCCACATGTCAAAAGAATATCATGGGAATACTCACTTTGTTCCCAAATGAACACAACTGCTGCCCTAAGACGACCTCAGGTGTTGTGACTTGTTGATTTGTGTTGCTGAAGCTGCAATTTGATTTCAAGCGGATTCCTTGAAAGTCAGTGATAATGCATTAAAGTAGTTTTTTACTGCCAGACCATTACAGCCTAGTACATCTAATGTACAATATCCTGTCTGGCTGAAGAACTAAAATACTGCTGATTCAGCGCAGGAAGATAATGTTTCCTACTTAAAGTCTGTTTTTTGTTGTCTGTATGTATTTAGCCACTACAGCGAAAAATGGCGATGACTCAGATCTGGAAACTTTAAAAAAGTTCTCGAAGAGACATCTGTGTCCCGCCTGTTACTGTGACATGTAAAACACAACACAGACCACAAAGCCTCTGGCACTGCGAAATATGCATTAGCGGCATAATAACCACGATTAAGCACTGCAGTGCCAAACAGGTGGTACTAGATTTACAGTCGGAGTTCGATTTTCATCAAGAAAGAAGAAAGTTACAGTCTGAGGACATAACTGAGGTTTCCCCCCCCAAGTAAAATTAGTTTGTCATTTTTTTTCCGTTCAAAAACGTGCTGTTTCTGCATCTTATTTGTATGTCTTGAATACATTTTGACGTTGAAATTGAATTTCTTAGACCCGCATGACGACAACAGTCGTCAGTCTTAACTCTAAACAAAATATGAACTGATACTCCTATTAGTTTTTATAAGTTACATCTTCCGTCATCATCTTCTGTTGTCTAAGACTACAACTTATGATTATCTTCATTATTGATTAATTTTTGCTGAAGTGACGTCTTCAAGTTGCCTCTTCTGTCAAACAAGCAGACCAGAAACCCACAGACTCGTCATTGACTATCAGAAATGACAAAAAAGCAGGAAGTCCTCACAGTTAGGAAGCTGAAACCAGCAAATATTTGGCATTTTATCTTGAAATTGATCATCAAAATAGTTGGCAGTTCATTTTCAACTAATGGTTGCAGCTCTGATTTTAATCTTACCATTGCAGCTGAAATACTGGGTGAAATATCGTTGACCCAATGGTCTTGTTGTAACAGTTTATAGAATTTTTTCGAATGTTTCACAGTCAGACAAGAAGCATCGTGTTCTTCAGCTCTCTCGTGCAGCAGGGGTATAGTGAGGGTATATATATGAGTGTGGCGGTCCCCTGGATACGTTTGGGACCCAGGGAGGTGGGGGGGTGGAAGTTATTCGTGGTTTGGCCCGTGGTCTCTGGGGAAGTCTGAATGATCACTTCACACCGCTGTGCCTGTCCTCAGTGCCGTGTGGTGGGTTTAACCACAGGAACTCAGCTCGACATCGACACTTCCCCTCCTGACTTTCAGAACAGTATTGAAGCCTCGTCAGGAGCCACTGTCATCTTATTTGCCGATAAGCTGGTTGCAGTCAACGAAGTGAATATCAGCTGATTTGATCCGTGAATCTTGAAGCTAAAAGTCGACCATCAGAACTCCACTTATTCTTGGATCAGATGGCTTCTCATTTAAAATCCTAATTGTAATTAAGCTTCTTCTCTGTCCTGGAAATCCAAATTTGAGCATGTGGGCTTCTTGTGTTAAATAATTTGAAAGTTTGCAAGAAGAATTATATTAATTTTATTTGGTATCACTACCAAAACTTGAGTATTGTATCAGCAGTGGCATTGAAACATGTACCCAGCTGAGATAACACTACCTGTGAAGGTATCATGTCTACACAGATCAATGTTAAGCAGAAAGGACCAGCAGTATGTCCTTGGTTAGATATTGCTCCTCCACCATAGTGTCATTGTTTTTATTTCTGCATGACCAGAGAAAAGGACACAAATCTGAAGGATAACACGTCAAGTTAAAACACTCATTTCCGATGTGTTTCAAAGATATTAAAACACAAAGAAGCAACAACGCAATCCTGAAATTCAAATACACATGACCACAATTTAAAATCCCTGTCCTAAAGTCCTGCGTTGACATTGTTACTTAAATAAAAGTACAAAAGTGTTAAAAAAAAAACAAAAACCCTTGACCGCGCTGGATCCCACGACTGCTCCGTCGTAACAGTCACAGGTTGGGTGGACGAATGTTGCTCAAAACCCCCAGAAAATGATTTTAAATTCTAAACAAGGCGCCAGCCTTTCCAGAAATATCAAATTCAACAGGGTGAATTTGTGGGAAAATGCATAGTATGACACAAGAAATCTTGAAATTTTTCATGAAATGTAACGTAGCTGCACTCACATGTTGGGACAGACTGAAAATGTCATATTGATAGAATTTACGATCGGTTACAAAATGTAAATCAATATATGGAACTGTGACACTGTGGATGCATCAGCTGTTGAAGAAGTGTATATATAGTTAACTTAGAGCTACTTTTTTTTTGCACATTGTCCAGCCTCAGGGCAGCATGTGGATCTGGCTGCTTGTTGAGTTTTGGCACCCCTTTTCTTTTTTTTCCTTTTTTTTTTTTTTTTTTTTTTACACTTTTTTGTCCTGGACCTGCTAATAGCTGTGTGTGCATTGGCTTGTATGCATGTACAGACACAGTGTGCAGTTGCAGCGCCAACATTGTTCCCCATGCTGAGTACACAACCGGCAGCCAGTTGTTAACAAAAGAGGTCTAATTTACATTGCTGCAGGCCTGGAGCACGACAAGCCAGCGAGCCCCTCGGTGTGTGTGTGCGTGTGTGTTCACATTGTTTGTGACGGTGGCCTCACAGCCAGCAGCACACACACTGGCATTTTTTTCCTTCCATTTTTACTCACAGTGAGCCTGAGTGACATTTGCAGAGGTGTGAGTGACACACAGAATTTTTAAAATCTGCACAGTGACTAGCACATGTAGTGTTAATTCGCTCTGCTGCTGATGATATTTGGACGCTAACGGTGCTAGCATCCATCCTTTATAGGTAGGTTAGCCCGTTTACAGCTTTTAAGGTTTCACTGCCTGCTGATATGTCAAAAATAATCCCATGTGGAAAACGACCGTTCTTTTTCAAAATGACTGGATGTTTCATGCTTGTGTGTGTGTGTGTGTGTGTGTGAGCCTCGTCGATTGGCAGACCAACAGAATCCGTTTTTCAGGCTCACAAATGTTTGAGATTTCTTTTTTTTTCTTTTTGTCGTTTTGAAAATCTGTGAGTGTTCCACTGTTGTGCAGACAAAGCCAGCTACTTCAACATCTTGGACCTGGATAGTGCACGTCTATTTTTCAAACATTTTTACAGATTTAAACGGTTAGTTTGGAGACAAATCAGCCATGAAAAAACGATCCGTCATTGCAACCTTCAACTGGTGGGATTCAGTTTCAGGGGTGAGGTACCTTTTAGCTTGCTAGTTCTGAAAGAGAGAGGGAGAGAGCTGACGAGGTTTTTAAGAGCCTGAGTGGGAATTGGCGCTTTCTGTCTGCTCACTTCGACCCACAGAGGAGAAATGGGTTTTGTTAAAAAAGCCATTGACCTTCCCATCTCCTTGAAGAGCCAGCATCTTCAGACGGGGGAGAGAACAGGGGCCTTTAGTGGGCTTTTTTTCCCTCGTCATGCTTGATTGCAGCAGCGTAATTTGTTTCCCGTGAAGCGTGTGCCCTTGTCAGTTGAAACACGTTGGCGCAGATCTTGTGTTTATTATTCACTGTATCATTTGTCTCACTCTCTCCCCTGCTGTATCTTTCTCACTGTGCGTCTCTTGTCTTTGACCAGATGACCATGTCCCTGCAGGGGCTGCATGTGACTGAAGCTGCTACGGTAAGGGAGCTCGACCTTCAGCCACAGCTAAACATTTCATACCACTGGATGATATAAAGCATTGTCCACACGAGTAGGAAAAAAAAAAAGCCTCAGAGCGTAACCACGGTGGTTGCCATGGCAATGCATAATTATTTGTTAGCACTTCTCAGCCTCATGTGTGGTAACTATGTACATAACACAGATTTAGAAACCTCGTCCTCTTGCTGCATGACTGTCGTAGCTTATGGTGCCTGAGCTCATTTCGGCTCATCTCTTCTCCCCGAGCGTCGAAAGTGTGACGACTCTCAACGACGTGTCAAACGTTTGATATTTAATGCCGGCGTTTAATTCTTCACTCGCTTTCTCGCCCTCACGCCGACTCGCTAATGATTTAAGATGTCACTGTAAAAACTCTCAGATGTCCTTTCATTTGTCATTTTTAGGTGGCGGTTCCTCAGAAGGAAGCTGACATGCGCACAGTTAATAAGGTGTGAGATGTTTTTTTTTTTTTTTTTCCACATTTACCCGACAACATGTGGCTGCACTGCACACAAACATACCGTCATCTGACAAAATAATCTCAAAGGTCCCGTGTGTAGGATTTAGTGGCATCTGGCAGTGAGGTTGCAGACTGCAACCAACTGAACACCCCTCGTCTCACCCTCTCCCCTGAGGGGAAAAAAGGACCACTCTAGAGTCATTGCTCATTCTTGGCTATCTCAGAAACGTAACAATTCTTAATTTCACGTGATAATACACGAAAGAAAACATAATTATGAATATTATGTTCCATTTTTGCCAAGAGGTCAACCCTAAATCCTGTGCACTGAGCCTTTAAAGCTGCATTAATTGATATTTCCAGCTTACAGTTTTGGTTTTACGGCCGCCAACTAAGGATTTAACAGCCAGATATCTAAACGGAGCTAAAACACAAAATGAGAAACAGGACTCCAAATAAATTCTAGTGCTGTAAATGCAGATATTGTTTTATATAAGTTCAGTCAGATGATAACAGGTGAGGAGGGAGGAAATGTCTGTGTTCTTCTTTGTCCTTCTCTGCTTTATCATGATTAAAACCTCTAAACAAAAGATGATAAGGATTATAAGTCAAGTGTGTCAGTCAAGTCAAGTCGAGTATTTTGTCGAGCTACTTTTGCGGCGGTCACGAACAAACTTTAATACTCACACCGAGTCTGTTGTCTTCACTGTGCTGATATGTGACGCTGTGTTTCGCCCACCAGGTGGTAAAGCATCAGGGGGGTTCTGGTAGCCGGCCTGTTGTCAGCCCCAAGTACTGTCCTGGGGTGAACAATCCAGGTTACCTGTGTGAAACTGGGCACTGCTGCGGAGAGACGGGCTGCTGTACCTACTACTATGAACTCTGGTGTGAGTCGACCGACTGACTTCTTCTCCTCTGTAGCGTAGACGGGCTCCCGAGGTTAAAGCTGTAATTTGTGACATTTATCTTGCAGTGCTGCCAAGACTTCATATGCACTTTAACTCACTGTGCTGCTAATTGTTGTGTTGTTATGTAACCAACCTTGTGGTACCATTTTTAGATATGTATTGGTCCGTCGCACTGCTAAGGACTGTTTTTATATCTGAATGCAAGTACACAAAGAAATGAAAGTAAACTGAATCTTGAATCTTGGGGACACTTTGAGTCCAGACAGAAAAATTATGTTTTCCTTAAATTGCGACTCCATATTTAGAAGAGGTTATAACAGTGTTTTAGTTCTCCTCATGATTTGATCTCTGTTGACATGATCAGTTATACGAAACATAATATGCAGACGAGCAGAGGAGAAATTTCAGAGAGGGACGATGTCAAAATCTACCAAGTGGGGAAAAGATGTAGTGGATGTAACACTGAACATATGGAACTCAATTTATCATTTGGTTATAATGAAATCCACATTTTACAGAGCATAAATACATCAGTGTAAAAATACATCAGTGGTTGTAACATGACTTTGTTTTTTTCTAGCTTGTCAATCTTTGACATATTGAATATTGCATCATTACATTTAGTTATAGTTGATGAATAAGCTCTTTTTGTGCTTCACCATGGTTGTTGTCATTATCCGATTTGTTTGATTTTAACTCTAAGCAAATAATAAAAAAAAAAATACTGTACTGCCACAGTCAAGTATTTGCAATAACCACTAGGAGGCACCAAACAACTGTTTTAGGCTACATGTTGCAACGCTCTCTAATTGAAACTGATTGTTAGATCTTACAAATCCCTTTTTGAAATCACGTCTGAATCTGTGTTTTTCTTTGTCAGATCAGAGGATCATATAAAAAAGAAAGACATTTCCAGATAAGACTAAATGTTAACTATACGGCTAAGTTTGACATTAAAGGATTTTTAATTTTTTTTTTTGCCACTCCTCCAACTGTTTGGCTACTGAGGACCAGAACTCCACCATACACACATATGGTAAAAAATAAAAGCAGCAAATTATGGACTGAAATTAATCACCTGTCCCTTATATAAAACCAGTTATTGCCAATTCAAAACACTGTTAGCCTGAATGTAGTCTTGAGTAGATCTGAGATGTAATCCAGATACCAGTTGGACAGTTTAACATTTAGTTTTTTATGATGATGAATGCTTGAACGGTTCATGTTGGTGCAGGGTTCTGGCTGCTGTGGACGGTGCTGATCCTCTTTAGCTGTTTCTGTGCTTATCGCCACCGCCGGGCCAAGATGAGGATCCAACAGCAGCAGAGACAGAGGGAGATCAATCTGATCGCCTACAATGGGGCCTGCAACTACCCTTCCTCAATGCTGGACCTCAGTACGTTCACTTAGAATATTTTACTCTACATATTTAGTTATTCACATATAATTTGGGGGTGAACTGTTCCTTTAACGAGCCAAGTAGCAGACTGCACATCTCACCTGACGTGTTCCTTCCGTCGCAGGTTTTCTGGCTTCCTTCAAGCTGCCCTCCTATGAGGAGGTGGCGGCACAGCCAAGCACCCCTCCTCCGCCTTACAGCTCCGTCTTCGCCCTGCAGGGAGGTGCCATGGGAGGTCCTAGCTCCGCCTACCCCCACCACCACCACCACCGTCACCCCTGCCCTCCCTATCTGGGCCCCGGGCCAAGTGCCCTGACCTCCTCCCAGAGCTCTGACAACTACACGAGCTGCTCCTGCGAGTCGTGCTCTCTCACCTCCCCCTGCAGCACCTCCTTCTCTGTCCAGGTAACAGACGAAACATACGACAGCAGCCACATCTCCACGCCCAGTGAGGCAGGGGGCGACTGTGTCGCCCTGCCGAGGGGTCTGGCCCGCTTCACCGCGACACCTTCCCCGCCGCCGCCGGCACAGGTTCCGCCCGATGTCGTACCCGCGGTGACTCCTGATGTCATACCCGTACAGAGACGGCCCTCAAGTGGCAGCGAGGGAGTCTCACCCTTGGCTCCACCACTCTCTCTTCCTTTACACTCTCGTCCCCCACACCCCTCTCGCCTCCCTCTCTCCCCTCTCATTCTGTTGTCCTCCCTCCCTCCTGGTCAGATCCATCCTCTCGTCCTATCGGACCCTCTCGGAGCGGTGGCCGTCCAGAAAGAGCAAGAAGGAGAGGCCTCGCTCTGTGGTCCCATCCCCAGATCCGCTCTGTCTCCCCCAAAACAAGCTCTCTTCCCCTCCAACGTGGCAGTTTTCGTGCATTGCGACAACAAAGAGGAGCACAAAAAAGATGAGGAGGAAGAGGAAGAAGACGACGAGGAGGAGGACCACTTCCGGCATCGACGGCTGACGGGCGACTCGGGAATCGAGGTGTGCCGCTGCCACGTGAAGAGAGAGGAGCGAGAGGAAGAGGAACTGCAGAAGGGGCCTTTTGGTAAAGGAAGGAAAGAGGCTGCGAAGGAGGCGGAGAGGGTAGACGTGCTGCACGACAGCGTGGACTGTTCCCTCCGAGCGAAGATCGCCGCTCATTCGCCACTCCTGGACGACTCCTCGTCCTCCGGCATCATCCAGAAGACAGGCGAGGCCATCATCACTGTGGAGTCCTCGTAAGCTGGCGGCAAGGGCGATGTAATCAGTGGCAACAGTGAGATGCTAATGCTTGATAGCATCCACGTAGATCAAGACGAGTAGGTGAAAAGCTGAATCACTGAAGGAAAAGTCTTGTAGGTCTTCAAAACAAAGAGGAATGCATCCTCTTGGTTTTTTTTTTCCTCTGTCTCTTCTAACTCCAAGATAAGCTGACACCTGAAAGTCCTATTTTGTAGTTCATTTATTTGTGATTCAGGAGAAGGCATATCTTTTTCTCTAGAGTGATGAAAATGCTAACGAGTTTCTCATCCTCTTCCATCTTCCCACATGCTAACCAAATCTGTTTCTCCCCACAAACCCTCTCCCGTTTACTTCTGATCTCTCCTTTCGCTGTCTGCATGACGCAACATTGCTGAAATAGCATTTTAGCTCTTGAAATGAATTTTCCTTATAGCCAGTGGTTCCCAACCTGGGGGAAAGGACCCGTCTGAGGATTCAGAGTTAAATGATTAACTTAACAATCATATGCTTATTTTTTTTTTGATGTTTCTCTAATCTAGTTATGGATTGTATGACCTCTCTGGACACTCAAATGAAACAATCTGATCATCTGAGAGGTGGAAATCGATCTTTGGGGGATCTGTTCACACGGCGTCGACATATGCAATGCGTGATGGGGTCACATCAGTATATCCTTTCGTTTTAAAGGGTCACGCCGCAACAAGGTTGGGAACCACCACCTGATTTAGCATTAACAAGAATCACAAATGACCATGACTGTTTATCATTAACTGACATCCTCTTGAAGTGAAAAAAATAAATACATACACACACAAACACACACACATATATATATATATAGTAAGATTGCTGAACAATTCATTTTCAAAAGAGCAGCTCAAACAAACTGTGCGTGGATCACTTTATTTACTTTTTAACTTTTGAAAAGGGATTACAGCTCCATGGTTGGAGGTCACAGGACTAACCTGTGACCTTCTTGATGTTGTGGGGTGAATTTTTGCTTTCACCAGCCTACTTCTCTCTGTTCATCAGAGGGAATCATGAGAAAAAGGCAACTACTGTAAGTGTGTTTTATACATTGTGTCTTACGTTGCTCCCTACAGAAAAGGGGGTGCAAACACTGATTAAAACGTGTAGGTGGCAAAGCTTTACGATGGAGTGATGATTACACGTTGTTGTATCAGATTGTTACATGATTATGCTGTTTAATTAACTGACTGTTTGACTCTGGATTTATGGTGTCTGAACACACTCCCTGGTTGGTTGTTGCCATTTTTTTTTTTTTTGCAAGGCAATGTAAATCTTGATTCCTTCACGGACGGACTGTTGAGTTTTTACGAGGCAGAAACTTTAAGCCTAATCTCATCACTGATAATGAATGTAAAAGGTTATGCATTGCAGCAACAAAATATATATATATATATGCAGCAACAAAATATATATATATATATATATATATATATATATATATATATATATATATATATATATATATATATATATATATATATATATATATATTCTTAAATCGTTTACGGAGAATTTTTATAGCATGACGCTGGACTGAAAACCTCTGGAAAAGTGTCCAAAAACTGCATCGAGTGCAGGCTTTGAGCAGACACTTTGAAATGAAGTGCCCACTGTAATGTCTGTCTGAGTCAAGTAAACGCTTGCGAAATGTACGGAGTGAGGGTTTAAAGAGTTGATAATGCAGTTTATTCTCGCTGTGGCTAAAGGTGTGGTCATGCTCCAAATGCGTCCTGGTTGATCCTGTTTTTGGATGTGAAATAACGTGTCAGTCGATGTCCAGTTTTACGGTTTGTTTCGCACAGAGAGAAGTCTCTGCCTCAGCCGGTCGATATGCCCTTGATTGATGCTCTGCGCTTCCTGGTCTTGGTCGTGGGAATAGCACACATGTACTGTCTTGTATTTGATTCACAGTACAAAATGTACCAAAGCATAGAACAAGGTTTAGAACGAAAGAATGTCTCGCATCACATTGATGTGCATGCGTCTCTATAGTTCGTTGACTCGAGGCCACTTTGCCGCGTCCTTGACTCAGCAAAGAGCCGACTTAATTGTCTAATGCCTGAAGGCAATGCTTTCAACTCATTTAGAGTTGTGTGGACAGAAAACTCTTGGTTCATAACACCTATATTAGTTATACAACCCAGATACAAAAAAAAAGAGGTTGGGACGCTGTGTAATACATACATTAAAACAGAATGCAATCATTTGCAAATAACCTTTAAGAAGTGTTCCTGAGCCCATTTAGTAATATCCTTTTCTTTTTACAATCATGTGAACTCAGAGAGGCAGACAAGTTAAAAAACAAACAGTGAGCTTTACTGAGCCGATGTCTAATGATCCAAAAAAGCAAGTAATAAAAGAAAGAATAGAATAGAAATACAAAACTGAGGGCAAAGTAGAAAAATCACAAGGAAGGAACAAATCGAGAACACAGGCAACACACGAGGACCGGGGGGGAACGTGTGGATGGAAACGGACGAATCGACAAAGACTGAGGGGACAACAATACAAACTGAACCAACAAGGCTGATGTGAGACAGGTGTCGGGGGGAGATTCAGATTGGAGGAGACCACAGGAAGACGGGAGGGGAGCTGAACACTGGGAACACTGGGAACGAGACACAACTACAAAATAAAACAGGAAATAACTAACCGAAATCAGAGACCGTGACAGAGTTTATGTCAAGAGAGGGTTTGGCAAGTTAGCACATGGCGTTTTCACACAGCGTCCTGACACTTTTGAATCGAGATGCTCGACAAATGATGGGTCTGTGTTGCGGGGTCATGAAGGTCACGTAGATGTCTTCTGATCGTCTGACTGACGGTTTGTCTCAGAGCTCAGACCAACGCGCTGACTCTTTATCCTCTGAACATATCGTCATGAAAGCCTTTTTTTCCGGCTCCTGTACAACTTTTGGGCTTGAGAATGGACAGTTGTTGGTTGGTTTTTTTTTTCTCACTGGCTCTCGCTCAAAGTAAATGGTGCCTAGATGAGAATAGACTTTTCTGTTAGGCATTCTATAGTTTACTGCTGCTATGTGAGTGTGTGTGAGTGTGCGCGTGCGCGTGGGGGTTTTCTGTAAATTGTGTATAGTCGTACATGAAATGGGCAAACATTTTCTAGCAGTGCTTTTAGCAGTCTCTTTATAAAATATACGCAGTATGTAGTACATGTGAGACCTGCAAAAATGGTATTTAGCAATAGTATTCACACTTGTTTCCTTACTCTAGTCGATGCTGGTCGATAGGAAATTAGCTGTTGTGAAAAAAAAAAAGAAGACATTTACCTCTTTATAACTGATCCGTGAGCTGTGCTGGGCAGAGGCCTGTGATTGTACATAACACTGCATTTTTAAATGCCTTCGGCTTAAGGTTTCTCCCAAGTGCAAACTCGGATGATCTGGTTTTTTACTTTAGCCTCATTTTGTGCCTCTCATGTGTTGACATCACGTTCAGGTCACAGAGTTAAGCATAAAAAAAAAAAACAACAACAACAACAAAAAAAGAAGGGACAACACTTACCGCTGTTCTGTAGGTGTTTTCAGGTTCCTTAAAGACTTTTTCTGGATCAAACCAAACATCCTTCTGCTGATGTAAAAGGTTTTTTTTTTTTTTTTAAAGCTGTTTCCACACAAAGACGCGAGCAGGAGATAACGTCTCCTCCTGTAATTTCTCCATGTGTAGGACGTGAACCACACTGTAAAAGCATCATTATTTGTTAGATTTTTCTATATTGGTGTTTCTCTCCGACTGTTTATATTTTCATACAGAGAATTTAGTCATTTGACCCTCAGTCATGTGTCCTGTCGTGTTTATGCACATTCAGAAATAACATCTGAGTAGTCCGTAGTGTTATTTGGGGGAAGTGGGAAGTGCGTCCCGTTTCCTTCCCTTCTTGTTGTAGACACTATGAAGATTTGTGAGTCTTAGTGATACATGAAATGGCTCCACAAACCCATGAAAATATTATGAAGTTACGCAGCTCATTAAAAATGGAATGGCTGTGTCAAGTTTGTCTCAGACGGAAAAAAAGGGGGCAAGGTTGATTATTTCATCACTATTTATTCAGATTTTTCCAGTACATGTTTTGTCAGTGTTTGATTATTATTTGTATTGTTTTTTTATAGACATGAAAGCTTAAAAAAAACAAAAAAAAAAGCTCAAATTGGTCGCTGCACTTTCAGACTATCATTTGAATATGTATAAGCAGCATTATGAAGGTGATCTTTATTGAATTTGTAGCATCTTTTAGGATGTATGTATGATATATAATGACGAAATGTTAATACTAAACATTAGAAAAACCTGCAAGTCTAAGTCTAGACTTAAAAAAGAGGGAGAGGGATAAAGGAGGATCTTTTCCTCACGCAGCAGACTGAATATTTGTTCATCCAGACGTTTTAAACAGCCGCTGGAGGAGTCTGAAAGTTAAATCACCTTTTTTTCAAAGAGCGCGACACACAAGAGGCACAGACGGAGGCTAGTTCCACTCCAACTCTGCTTTCACATAGAAGCCAAACTGATCCCAGTTCAGTGTATATAGAGCCGGTTTGATTTTCTTCGGCCTTGTCAGCAGCTAGTATGTACAGACAAAATGCCCAAGCTCTACCCTCAATGCCACTGAAGGCCAAGGCCTGATATAAGACTGTTACCTCGCTGAGTTTTGACTGCAAAGGACTGTTTACTTCTCCTTATCCAGATAGTATTTACTCTATATTTGTACTGACTTTATTTTGTAATGCCAAGAATTGAAGAATTGCGAAGAAAAAAAAAAAAAAGAAGAAAAACTAACAGAGCCCACATCGGCACGGCTGAACTCCGTTTTTTTTTTTGCCAGGAAAAAAAAAACCAAACAAACAAAAAAAAACATCTAGACTGTTCGACTCCCCGGGGGAAACGAAGCGTTCACCTTTTTCCTCCTGCAGCTACGAGGCAGCAGGATTTATATATTAAAAAAAAAAAAGTGATCTATATGTGATTGTACGTGGAGTAGTTCAGATTAATATTACTACAAACCGTGGTGTTCTTTGAGGGTATCCTTGTGCAATTCTGACCTGCAGCTCTTCAGTGTGTCGTGCGCATGTGTGAGAGAGTTTATCGTCAGCCGTGTTGTCGTGGTGTTAGATCATTGCCGCTTGTTATTATGAGGCCAAAGTTGACTGTCGTTGGTATTTGTTAACATGATACTTGTCGATATGAATATCCAAACATTTTCATGTCCTCGCGAAGTTGATTTTATTTTATTTTTTTAAATATCTCGGTGTATAGCATAGAGGTTTCTGATGTAAAATCCAAACAACGAGACGCTCTCACACTTGTTAAACCTTTGTTTGGTTACACATATCCAGGTGCTTCAGTTTTTGGTTTTGGTTTTTTTCCCAGGAGGTGAGGTTGTATTTAGGTTTTTCTTCCATTTGAGGTTTTTTTTTTTTTTTTTCACTGAGATTCCACCACGTTGGACATCGACGCTACTTTATTCGACAAGAAACTGTGGATTTTGTGTCAAAAATAAATGCTAACAAGTGCTACCAAACACATGTCTGTGCTTTTTTTCTCTCAGCTCTTTATACACATCTATATGTGCAGCGTCTGCTGGTACTGGTGATGTTCTGCTTTGCAACACGGCACTCGGGAAACAAGCTAAAAAAAAAAAAAAACACCCACTCATGAGTTGCTGTCACTGTGACTCAGGATGAATCACCAGGCACCACTCGCCGCTCTGAAAGCTTCATCTTTTCAGGAGGAGAGCTCGGGAAAAATGAGATTGAGTTCTGTCTCCGCAGTGTGTATCAGTGAGGACAATCACAACATGCAACACGAGAAGATTAACCGTCTTTTGTTGTCTTACATTCTCATTTTATACCAACCTGCTACCAGATGCCTCGACAACACCCGTCTGTTTGAATCCGTTCCTTTCACTCCCCGAATTTGCCGCCTAGAACCATTTAGTTATTGTTCGGATGTGGAGCCGAAATGTGCGTCCTAGTGTTCGTCCGTTTAAGAAGACAGATTCAGGTTTCAGAAAAGAAACAAGGCCTCTAATTAAAGTGAAACTCTCGGCAAAAAGCAACCTAGGCTTTATTTGTGAATGTATATGAGTCAAACCTTGTAAAAGCATAAAGGAGAGTAATGGTGGACCGCTCCTCAAGCCTGCCTGTTAGGTCACACTCTGGGATCGACACCTTTTGTCTGCCATGACGGCGGCGCGCCGAAGATACAGCCGTTAACGTGAGTTGTTCAGAAAGCGAACTCTGTGTACACAAACAAAGTTCTCAATGCTCGTGTTCATGTGTAGAGACCCTGGTGATACTACAAGCATTCATGTTGTATCGAGCCTTCTTAGTGTTTTTAAAATGGCGTTTTAAAAAAAGTGCCCCATGCACCCGAAAACAAAAATACGGTAGATCTTAAAAGTGCCTCTTTAGTCGTAATTATGCTTTTACATGCAGGTTTGACTCATATACATTCACAAATAAAGCCCAGGTTGCATGTTGGCGAGAGTTTCACTTTAAAGAAACTTTTTTGATGATTTCCCCCCAAACAAAAGAGTCGTCATACAGCCCTGCGAGGCACAAATATGACAAACAGCTCGCATTTAAAATAATTTAACTAAATAAACAAACTGACATCTGCCACCTGTCTAGCTTCAAACACTGCTCTGGGGACCTTATTTTCTGAGGACAGCTTGTTTATTCAGTCATGCAATATGGAATAAATAAACAAATACTTCTGAGTTTGTATTATTACCACATCAATATTGTAAATGTTAAAACTTTGACTTTGAATTTCTATTTCAAAACCCACATACTGCCCCTTTAAGTGAACATCCACGCTGCATAATCGAGCCCGAACAGAGAATTTCACACACGATTGTTTGGAGCACCTGCTGGCGGCCTCACGCTCCTCAGTCACTCCGCACCATGTTGCACTCTCTTCTGTTCCTCACATTATATCAAACAAACACAACTTCATAACGACCACGACCGGAGGAAGATTTCATACAGTTTGATTTATACTGAATCTATTGTGAGAAAGACAGACTTGTTGCTGAGGTTTTTCTTTTCTTAAATGTAGTGATTTTTTTTAAGAGGCATTCAAAGGGTGAGGTGAGGTAAAATAATAAAGACATGAAAGCAAAAAATGAAAACACTGAGAATTAAAGTGGAAAATTACACTGGAAAGTAAATAAATTGGGGGAAAATTTTCACAATTAAAAGAAATACAGACGCAAATGAACACAAATTTTAATTTATGCCACATTTTGTGAATTAATTACTGCCCATATGTATTTTCAACATTGTTTTTGGTGCATTCAGTGGCATATCTGAATTCAAATGTCCGGAATTCACTCACAGAACGTCACGAATTCGAGTGAAGTTTGCGAGTTCTGTTCAAATCCCACCATTTATACCTGGCCTGGAGTAAACTTTCTGCAGACCTTTTAGACTAAACCTTCCCAACCAGCTTCCATAATGTTTTTTTTGTTGTTGTTTTTGTTTTCCCAGTATAAAGAGTTGGCTGATGCTGCTCAGTTACCACCTGGATGCTGCTCAGCTGCACGTGTTTTCAGCGCCACCTGGTGGTGAGACTCTGGATGACAAAAATACTTCAATGAGGATTGCAAGGTTTTCAAATGTATAGCAAATTTAGCCCTAAATATAAGGGGGGGATATTTTTAGGGGTCATGTTTGCCAAAGAAAGCACTGATGCTCAGAGAAAAAGCAAGGTGGATGAACAACAACAGCAGGTTTTTTTTTCCATTCAGCTCCACCAATCAATAATTAATGAAAGGTTATGTTCGGGGACATAAACTGGCATTATGCTGTGTAAAAGCAAACATATCGGACCATCAATGAGGTCATTCAAACAGAGGAGCTCCACATTTTGAGGGTATTTTTCACTCTACAGCAGACAGGTTTATCCTGCTCCGTGATTGGCCGAGAGGGACCAGCACCCACCCCCCTCTTCCAACCAGTCCCCGTCCGTGTTTCGCCCCCACGTGACTCGGATCGCTTCTTGCAAAGTTAAAAACAGACTTTTGTTTATCTTGCAGCGCTGTTTGTTTGACATGCTCCCTCCGACCAGTTAACCTGCTGTCTCTCCTCAGCCTCGACTCTCTCCCGGCCGTCCACGCGGAGAGGAGCGTGAAACCTTTTCTTTTTTCTTTTCCTTTTCGCGTTTGTCTCCTCCACTTAGCATTTCTGCTCTCTTTGTAGTTCAACCTGAGCATTATTTGCGTGTGTGTGTGTGTGTTTTCTTCAGCCGCACGATAAAAACACGAGTGAGGACTCCTGTTGTTTTTTTTGTCCAAAGATCTCTGAACATCTCGTTCTGCAGACGTTTGACGACTTGCAGTGTTTTTTTTCTGGGGGGGATTTGTTGCTGGAAAAGGAGGAGCGCACTGTGAGTTTTTTTTTTATTCGAGCCGTCGGAGGAGAGAGAGAGAGAAAGGGGGAGCAGAGAGCCATGGCGACCGAAGTGGAGACGTGGTCCACCGCGCCACAAGCCGACGGTGAGTGACTGAACTCGGCCTTCACGCTTTGTGCAGCCCGCATCGGTGTGGAGTGTCACGGAGCCGCCGCTGGGCCTGCTGGCGTGCGCTCTCTACAGGATCCATTGTCCCTGCATGGGATGGGCTGCAGAGCTAACCATGCTCCACCATGTGCTCTGCTAAAAAACACACATGCACATGCACATGCACGCGCACACACACACATCGAGCACTGGAGCAACACTCGGTGCGCGCGGACAGACGCCTGGTTTTGCACCTGGAGCCGAACTCCATTTGTTTTTTGTGGCATTTTAGCAGCTTTGGGCTCGATGTGTGTTTGTTGTGCTGCTCCTACATTTAACCCTTTCGCGTTTCTGATTGGACGAGGACATAGCGCTTACTTCCGCCTTTGTGTGTGTGTGTGTGTGTGTGTGTGTGTGTGTGTGTGTGTGTACGCACGCTGAGTGCATTCTTATACACACACACACACACACACACACACACACACACACACACACACACACACTTGTCCTATGTGTTCACTTCTTGGGTACATGCATGAGTGAGATTGAGATTGAGCTGTTTTACTTCCTGTTTTTTTTCTTCATTTTTCTTCTGCTGGGGGTGTTATTGTTCCTCAATCACACACTTGTGTGTCACCACTTTTCTTTCCCCTTGTCGTCAGCCGTCATGAAGCCCTCTGTGCTGCCAGGATCACACCACACGCCCCTTTTCCTGCATGAAATGATGCTTTCTGTTCGATTTGAACTCGATCGATCCAGACAGCAGCGATCGCCAGTGGATCGATTCTCTTGTTATACACTCGGTCTTTTACTGTGAGGAGGGTGATGCGTAAGACCGTAACACTGTGGCTCTTCCTGACTGACATCGGAGCTCACGGCACACTCAGTTCTGTACGTGGTCTCTCTCTCTCTCTCTCTCTCTCTCTCTCTCTCTCTCTCTCTCTCTCTCTCTCTCTCTCTCTCTCTCTCTCTCTCAGCCTGGCGATGACGTCGACATGTATAGCCTACTATAAGAGCCAATGGGAAAGCCTTACATAATCTCTGCCCTGTTGTGTATTTAAAGCTTACATAAGTGGCACAAGTGTATAGTTAGAAACCTGTCCTGATGTGTCAGTCCCACATGTGGGATTAAGCCATTGATTGTGTTTGCGTTTTTAAAAAAAAAAAAAAGGGAACAAAACTCCCCACAATAGATTCAGCTGAGGTGACACAGAGGTAAATCTGTGCACGCCACATGCACACACTCACACACACCGCATGGTATCTGGGATGTCATTGTGTGTGTGTGTGTGTGGTGGTGGTGTTGTTGTAGAAAAAGCCAGCCCATGCTTCAGTGCACAGATGGGCTTTTTATGCACGAGCTCGACCGGCCCGTTTCTCAAGGAAGGTCACCCACGCTTGATCAAGCTGTCTGTGTCGATGAGGTGGTCACACACACACACACGCTGTCAAAGACTCTATTGTCCTGGACGAGGGAAAAAAAGGGGGCAAACAGCTCCTCCATACGTTGTGGGGCAAGCCTGAACGCTGAACTCAACAGTGTGGGAAACGTGTGAACCTTACAAGTCTTGAAAAACGTAGGTCCATGTCACGATTATTTTCTCCAGCAATGTTCTTAAAAAACTTCCAAATAAGAACTAAATTTGCTCTGAAAATATACTGGAATCACTTAAACCTTTCAGTCTGTTAGGGATCAGATATTTTTAACTGCATTACTGATAGGACGTGTGTGTAACGCCGTCTCCCTGTTGTGTTTAGTTTGAAATCTGTTGTATTTACTAGGGTTGGACCGATTATTTGCCCTGGCTAATTATCTAGCCGATATTCAGCATTATTCCGATTATCAGTAGCTGTGATAAACTAATGTGAAATGTACTACTTTGGCCCTGCTGCAACACCCTCTCACTAAGTCCCACCGGCACCATCTGATCGGCAACAAGTCACAGTTAATAGCCTGTAAACACTGAATACTCTGAATCTGCAAAGGGGCTAGAAACTAAATGTAGAGGAAGTATTAAGCAGAAGGAAATACCCGTGTAAAGCACCTGAAACATTTTTCTTAGGGACAGAACTCGGGTTTATTCCATTGCATGTTGACACAAAGAGTTTCGTTTTTGTTTGGCACCAACTATAGTGTCTTCATTGTCCTTGATTTATAAGAAATATCGTCTGGAGAAAAGGAAAAAATCCCCACTGACGTTGGTTTGGTGGCGAGGTACGCCAGGGACGGGTCGCTTGGTCTGCACAGGGCTGAGTCTCATTTCCAGATAAATAGGGATGCGTTGGGTTGTTGCCGTTTCACAACCTGGGAAATTGGACTCAACTGTCTTTCCTCAGAATCACTCACAGTCACATAGTGTTGCAGTAGGTGGCATTTGCTTGATCGTCGGGTCTTTTTTCAATTAACTTTTATTTTTATTGCTTCGAGTCAAAACATAACAAGCCCCTGGTGGGTAGTTTCATGGTTTTGACATGCAGTTGTGCCTTGAGACAGTTTTGGTCAGGACTATGATACGTTTCTTTGCGAAGCACAAAAATCCTACAAAAAAAGTTAACTTTTTAGATGCAAATTTGGTATTTTGACTCGAAGGACGCCAGATTGAAGCCTTGGAAATTGCACGTGGTTTAGTGACTTATCGAGGTACGTTTCACCACAGATGACCTTTTCGGCCTGGGTGAATTTTCTGAGAGACACAGAGCAGGTCTGTTCTCTCATCAACAGGCGATATGTGCAGAAGCCTGTTTAAATGCTTAAAGCCTGTGTAGAGCCCCACCTGTGAGAGCATTTGCATAACTCCTTCGGTAAATACATGCGTTAAGAGCATCGTGGAAGAAAACCCACGGAAGTAAATGTCAAGCCAGATCTGTTCGTGGCCTGCTGAGTACACATTATGTTATAGTCTCTGCCGCCCCCCCCCCCTCCCCCCCACTCCTCTTTTTGTCCAACCCTCCTCCCTCCCACATACATTCATGAAAACATGTTTGCGCACACCGTCCGCTGGCTTGAAGTTCTTCAGTTGGGAAAACCGATCAAACCTCTCGTGCATAGCAGTGTTTTACAGTGCATCATCCGTGCGGGGCGATGGCTGATTGTACGAAAATAAATGAATAAATAAACATGTTATCAGAACCGAGTGGCTCTAATCTCTTGTATGGACTTTAATCTGTGGTGTTGTTGTTTTGCAGCTGCTACAGGAGCAGAGTCAGCAAAACCGCCAAAAGGAGATTGTTTGTTTCATGTGTGGCCACTTCCTCAGCTCATCTTACCCTTGTGTATTTAAACGCTCTATCACCACATGCGCGCAAGTTAAGGTGGTGCGTCTGAAGCTTGTTTTTAAGTCTCAAGTCTCCTTTCATTAAACGAAATGACAGTTAAACCCCCCCCCATCCACACCCTGTTCTCCTTTGATAGCTAACCACCACAGGACCACATGCAGCAGGGCTGTGTTCGTTTTGTTCCTTTATCATTGTGCAGACGCTCGCTTGACCGCGGAGGACACCACACATGTTTGTACTTAAGTTGGGTCTGTGCGTGGGTTGACAGAGCAGGATCTCTGTTATTAGATTTTTGTTTTGCCCCGCTGACCCTTGTTCTAACCAGGATGTTCAACTGAGGTCGAGATTTGTGTCTGAAACGCGCCTTACGTAAACTAAACTTCAGTAAACTTTCTTCAGTCTGTGCGAGTTGGACAACAATCAAAATCCTCAACTCCATTAACTATCTATAAAATCATCTCAATTAAATAATGACTCCTCAGTACGACCTACATAAGCTAACAAGACCATCTGTGAGAACATTGAGTATTTCACTATGTCTGACCTGTCCAAGGTCAAGGGGGAACCTTCTGAGGGAACCGTTGCGTTTCATTTGCAAGGACCAGGGTCTAAATTGAGTTCCAGGGACATTATTTAACCCCTCAAAAAATCCCTGTTTGGAGGGTAAGTACTTTAAAACAGTGGAAGAGTTCTTAGGATGTTTTCAAACCAGTTGCATGTGACAGATGGACGCCAAAGGAACTTTTTAGCTCCTTGAAAGTAATTCATTGGACGAGATGCTTTTTAATTTTACTTTGCTTTTGAAACGTGGCTTTCGATTATTAAAGCGAGCCCGGAGAATCTTCTCCAGCTTTTAAGTTTGAAGCTCTTCTCATAAATCAGTGAGAGACAAAAAAAAAAAAAAAAATGTTGCTGAATTTGAAGTAATTCGCCCCAAAAATGAATACTGCATACTTAAAGTCACTGTTACAGCCTGGCCCTGAGGAGGAATGTGCTCCACTGACCTCCATCTCCCTTATAAACACTGCTACTGCACGGAGACCTGAAGCGAAACACCTTGACACACTGTGGAGAGCTCCCACGCGGCATATAGGCCAGAGGTCCTCTGCTGGTCTGCAGCTGACTGTGTTTTGAAAAGCTCGTTAACCGCGTGGGCGGTTTTTGAAAACCATCATGACAGCGTTGTGAGGTTTGGTGTTCATTTTGGTGTGCTGTGGTGGGCGTGCAGGGTTAAAGACGGCAGAGCGAGTTTGTCGCAGAAGCTACAAGCAACTCTGCCCTCGCGGACCTCTGCGTTACGGAGGCACACGATAAGAGCTGAGCTTGGCTGCATTTTGTTCTGCTTATTTTGCAACTCTTTGTCTTGGCAAACACCTCCTGACTTTTTTCTGCCTCCCCATTTTTTTTTTTCTTTCTCCTTCCTGATTGGCCGGTTGTGTGTTTGGCACCGTGGCCTACTTAGGTGGGAAGAGGAGGAGCGGAGGGAGATGACACATGGTTGCCTGTTTACAGATTGTGAAGGCCAAGGGTGTGGTGCTGGCCTCACTGCGACAGGTTAATGCAGGGAGGCGTCCTGCTTTTACTCAAAGGTGCTTCCTTTCAGTTGTTGATCGCACTCCAGAGCAGAAGTCTGAAATCTGTTGAGTAGATTCACTTTTCTTCTTCTACACCAGAAGAATGCTAATTACACTTCTTTGTGACTTTTGCCACACACAGACTGCTGCAGCCATTTTTTTCAGGTTTTTAGTTTTTATCCATGGCTTTTAACCTTTCCCCCCCTCTCTCCTCGCTCTGTGTATTTTCTGCATGTCCTGTAATCTATAGGGCCATAACTCCTCAAACTGCCATTTGGGGCCCATGCAAGTATTCATTACACCCTCAGACATTCCTCCTCCTCCTCCTCCTCCTCCTCCCTGCTTTTCCCCTCTCTCTCTCTCTCCGACAGCCCTGTGTCATGTGACCGCTCATGGACCCAACCATGCCATATGTAGTCAGGTCCGCTCCGGCCGCCGCGGAGCGATCGCGAGAAGACGGAGGAGTGCAAGAAAAATTTGGTGTCAGCATTTCTGCGCCATGTGTTCCCCTTTGCTCCCTCCCCGCCTCCTCCCATGCCTGCAGGAGCGCTCCAGTCCCACTTGGGGTTGTTTGTGTCTCTCCCCGGGTAGCCGTTTCATGACTGAATACTGTGTTTTCTACACATTTACAGAAGAGTAGGAAAAAAAGAAAAAGTTAGCTTGTTGTTAAAAGTCACTTGCCAATTTGTCCAGCTGGTAACACTTGCTGAAAGAGCCGGTGAGTGTCATGAGAACGCATGTGTGAATTTGCGCTGCCGTCTTCTTGTGTTATGCTGCGGGTGCTGTGCGACCGTTGGCTCGGCGTGCAAATCGTGGCCGTGACATCTAGAGGCGGCTGGAGCACATGTGGTCGGACAGCATTGTTGTCACACCTTGAACCAGCGTTGCTGTCGTGTGGAGGTGGTTTGTGCAGTCGTGCTGAATGCGCTGAGAGGACCTGTTGGTGCAGATAATCAAAGCTAAACAACAGAAAGCAGGTTGAACACTAATGAGCACTGTCTCATCATAGGTATGCGCTGAATGTTTCACATACAGCAGTAATACGCAGGATGTTGTCATTATTTCAGAAGCAGAAAAAATGGCAAACTTTTAAAATCCATTGACTTGTGTAGATGACATAAAATCTCTCTCTGGATCATCTGAAGTATAATTAAGATTATTAGCAGTGTTAGAGTAAAAAAGTATTTGTATTATTTGAGGTACTTGGGTTTCCTTGGGTATTTCATTTTAATGCTACTTTATGCGGGTAGACGATTATCAGGGCCGATAATCAGCGATTGTCAGCATATTTCTGCACGTATCAACACATTAATGCGTGAAAAGATTTAATCTAAAAACATAGCAAACATTATTATGAAATGGGCTATTCTGGATGAGCAAGTATCTTTTGATGTTAATACTTTTGCTTAAATAAACATTTGAGTGAAGGTTTAAAGGTCCTGAAGTATCTATGATTTCACCTGTTGAGCAGGGTTTGTCCGTATTTTCCTCCCCTGCCTCTTCGCCAGTGGCAACTTGGTGTTTAAAAAAAAAACGCTGCTAAGTCATAACAACGGTTTGTATATCGGCAGAGGGGTCATTCTTATCACACAGGCGCAGAACATACAACGAACGTTGTTGGCCGACAGCTGTAGTATTTGAAGTCTGTTCACGTGTGGCCTTTTGGTCGAGGTGCAGGAGATGTGAGGCAACGCACCAGTCCACCTTCATCGCAGCTACTTCATTTTATGTCAGTTTAGTGTGACAATTGAAACCATGTAGTATTGATCCAAGTCCTTATTTGACCACTAATTATAACTCTTATTTGTACATGGAGAAAAAATGATCTCTGGGAGTAATCCGCACACTTCTGACTAAATAAGCCATTTGGAATTTCCTTTTTTTTTTTTTTTGATTTACATACTTACTCTTGTCACCCATGTGACATTAAAGATGTACATCGATCAGCCATGACATTAAAAGGACTAACCACTGAAGTGGAAAACAGTGATCATGTAGTTACAATACAGTGTCTTGCTGGGAAACCTTCCTGGCATTCATTTGGATGCACCTCCAGTCCAGATGACATTGCAGAGCAAATATACCCCTTATGACAAGAGCACTACTCAAAGACGATGTGTCCTGGCCAGACCACAAAAACCTGCTGAGAAATGGCCCAAAGACCATGACAGAGAGCCCAAGGCCTCAGCCTTCAGATGCTCCAAATCCTGTTCTGATCAAGCATCTTTGAGACGTGCCAGAACAAGACCAATCCAATGGAGGTACCACCCCTCCCCAACCCACAGGACCTTAAGCATCCCCAACCAACGCCCTGCTGCTAGACACCACATGACACCCGTAGAGGTCCTGTGTCCAGGTCTTGATGGGTCAGAGCCAAGTTTAGTCCATGGTGTGGCCTCCATGGTCTGCTCCAGTGTTGGGAGGAGTGTTGCGTGTCAAGTGGCATCCCAAGGTGTCCCAGCAGAGCACTGCTTTGTAACGAGATGATCAGCTTTCTCATAGTCCTGTTAATGCCGTGGCTGATCAGTGTAGTTATACAAGGGAAAAACCAGACCCCTAACCCAAACTATGTGAACACCTGAACATATACACCCCGTTGACTGAAAAAGCTGCCATCCTTCCAGGAAGGCTTTCCGTAAGATTGAAAAGTGGCCAAAAGCATTTGCTCCTATTCAGCCTCAAGAGGATCGTTGAGGTCCAAAGCGGCTGATTCATCACAACCGCAACCTCAGTTGCGTTGGATGGGGTGGAGGTCAGCGCTGTGAGTCACACAGTTGGGTTCCTCCACACCAAAACAACGTTTCTTTTTGGTCTAAACATAGTCTGTGATGGCTTTTTTATTTGTTCCGCGAAACTGTTGCTGTTGTGTCAACATTTAGCCACATAGTGTACAAATGACGTCTCCACTGACTTTCACAGTTGTATGGCAGCATGATAACAAACATCATCTGTTCTAATTTTCTGACTGCAGGGATGTTCTCTTTCGACGACAAGCTGGCAGACCCTAACCATGCCTACAGCGGCGACGAAGACGCGCTGAATGACGCAGAGGTGAACGGCAACTGGACGCCTCAGGAGAAGGCGCTCCACGAGGCGCGGCTCAAAGCCAAAGCCAAGCGCCGCCTGCGCAAGTCCTCGTCCCGCAACTCCACCAGCGAGTCCTTCTCCGAGTCGGGAGACGTGGCAGGGGGTGACCCCAACAGTCCGAAGGGCAAAGTCAACACCAATGACCGCAAGTCCAGGACGGGCAAAGGCAGAGGCCTTCCCAAAAAAGGTATGTTTGGTGTATGCAGCTTTCTGCTTTTTTTTTTTTTTTTAGTTTTTCAGAATCTGATTGGTGGTTTGTCTGCTTGTGTGCAGGTGGGGCAGGTGGTAAAGGAGTTTGGGGGGCTGCTGGGATGGTATATGAAGTCGAGGAGCCTGATGTACGGGACCCGAACTATGATGAAGCTGCTCAGGTGAGTGAGTGTAGCACACCGGTCTGGATTTTGAGCTCTTCATAGAGTAATTTATCTATTTTCTCTTAATTAGAGGGATGGCAGGAAACAAGGTGTGAGAGAGAGGGATGGGGAAACTGAACGCAACATACGTCCCTGCTGGGATATGATCTGGTGGCGTTGTGGCTCATGTCGACCAAAAGTCTCGTTTTGGAAAGGGCTTGATCTCAGGCTAAGGAATATGATTAATCATTTAATTGATTAATCATGGGGTCTGTTATTTATTTTTTTTCCAAGGTGACGTTTTCAAACTGCTTGTTTTGTTCACTTTTGCAAACTACTTGCAGACCATTAACCAACTAATCGATTTGTAGTTACGACTCGACATTAAAGGGAAAGGTCTTCTTTTTGGTGTTTGCATTACCTGTGCATCGGCAACCTGTGTATGCACAAACAAACACCTGCTCCAACTGTTTTTCGCCACCAGTGAAAGAGCATCAGCAGCAGAGGTTAGTTTGTGGCAGTTGTTGTTGCGCTGACCTGGTGTGCGCAGCAGCCTTTTGTTCCCAAAGAGGCCCACCGATCAAAGCTGTTTCGACTGGCTGACAGCTTTTATGTCTTGTGTCAAACGAACGTGCTGATGTTGAAAGGCTGCTGCCGAAACGCACTGAATATGAACGAGGCTTTGCTCCGCGAACAAGATAATGACTGTCCACACTCAGACAGCGAGCGTATGCACTCCTGCATCTGTAATGGATCACACAGTGTGTTACTCTCTTGCGACAAACGAAATATTTTGCATGAGATCAAAGACAATTTTGTAATTAAACCGTGTTGTTTATTAGATTGAGAAATGTGTTTCATATCAAAGTCCACATGATCTGGCCGAAGCTCATAAAAAATAAATAAATAAATAAATAAAAAAAAATGCCTACTCACATGATTCATCCAGATGGCTCTGTCCCATCACAATCAACAGCGTTTTCAATCTTTAACCCCTTTATCAAACAAACGCTCTGAGTGATGCTGAAATTTGTTTGTCTCCTGTCGCGCTGACCGACTTGTGGAGTGGGAATTACGCTTCTGTCTGCAAGAAGGTGATAATGGTTTGGGGAACGGCTCAGAGAAGCCGGTGTGATTTGGCCTTGGATATTGAGGGAGCGTAGCGGAAAAAGGTCAGTATGTTATCAGGGAACTGGGTCAGAGTGGTACAGGAGAGTAACATGTGCAGACGGTACTCTTTGAATCAGAATGAGAGGGAAGAAGGCTTTCTGTACGGTACAGGTCGCCTTGTCCTCGGTGGGGAAAAAGACAAGAATAAATTTGCTTGAGAAAACCCTCTTGCTCTCCTTTTGACCAATCCTTGTGTTCAGTCTAACTGGCCTCCGCGTTGATTCAAAAACAAAGATCTTGCACAGGAAGTTCATTTGTCTGCTTGTGCTTGGTCATAAAAGATTTTGGTTCTCTTGCATCACCCTCACAGTCCGCCGACACTGCATACAACATGAGCAGAAAACAGGAAGTGAATCAGAGTTGTGGACTCTTGGCTACAGTCCTTCTTTCTACTAATATTTGTATTCCTGTTACATGAACTTCGGCTTTTCAGAATAGGCCAAGGCATTTTACTCCTTATTATGCTCTTCATTTGACAGGACGTTAAAAGTCAAAGTAGTTATTCTCGGTCTAAACTGTGCGAAGATTAATAGTTTGTCAGTGCGTACTATTGTTCTCCAGGTCTACCAAAACCACACCTGAAAAGTTAACTGGTCAGGTTTGTACTGACATTCCTGGCAATCGATGAAGGCGATGATGCAAGTGTTTGAAAGAAGGAGAAAAGTCCATGTTACACTATCACAGAAGGGTAGAAAAGGGAACGATAACAACAGACACAATCAAAGAAATCTCAGTTAAATAATTCTCAAATTGTTATCCCGCACCTGAAAACTTTGATAGTGTGAATTTTAGCTTTTCTGCTATTTTGAGAAGAGATGGATATCGATCATTTAAAGGAGCAGTTTTGTGAGATATGGACAGAATTTCAGTTTAAAACCTTAAAAAAAAAATCAAACTATGTTTACTCTACATTGAGTTAGCATGCTAACGAACTAGCCCCGCCCCAACCTGTCTCGTAAAACCACTTCGTACCAGCAGGAGGTGGTGGTCCGATAACTCTTATGTTAGCGCAATAAATAAACTAAATAAACTCAAAGCATCACATGAAATGAATCACGCTATCTTCTACAGCCCTCCGAATTCACATTTCTCTGTTTACCAAACTAAGACGAGCTCATTTGCTTTGTTTACTTACTGCTAAACACTCCTCACTCTCCGACGGCAGCTAGCTACAACCGAGGATGGCTAGCAAAGAGCAGCAGTTGTCATTTACTATGGTGATAAGCTGCCCCCTAGTCGTAGCGCTTAAATTTCTGTGACAATGAAAAGACGAAGCAAATGAAAAGCTCAGTTTGTAGGGGTTGAGGACTGCAACCAACTGAACACTCCTCCTCTGCAGTGGCTACTAAATCCTTTTCACCCTTGTCCTTTTTTTTAAAAAAAACAAAAACAAACTACAATAAGTAATGCAAATTGTTTGTGCACAGTTTAGACTGATAGTGTGTGTTTTTTTTCCCTCACACAGGGAGACACAGTATATGCAACAGTTGTGCCAGAAGTAGATGAGAAGGAACTGGAGAAGATGGTCAACCCAATTGTACAGGAGTACTTCGAACACGGAGACACAAAAGAGGTCCAGGTGAGCGATCGCTGCACTCCAGTCGATGCCTGTTGATCTGGATGGATGGATGGATGAACCATACCTGTATAGCTCTGTAAACTCTGTGTATTATACAGTCAACTTTGTCCTCCCGCCCGTCAGATGCTGCTGAAGGAGCTCAACCTGGGCCCACACAAGTACGAGTTCTCCTCTCTGGCTGTGTCCCTGTCCCTGGAAGGCAAGGCCAGCCACAGGGAGCTGACCTCCCGCCTGCTGTCGGACCTGTCGGGCAAGATGCTGTCACAGAGCGACATGGCCCGCGCCTTCGACAAGATGCTCAAAGAGCTGCCAGAACTCATACTGGACACGCCAGAGGCTCCACAGGTAGACTTTGCAGGGGTGGCGGTCAGGGCCACAGATTTCCGTTAATGGTTCAGTTTTTCAAGCATAATTCAGGAAAAGGTGTTCTTTAAGTTAACGGCTATTAAATAAGTATTAAGTGGAGTTTCATAATGTATAAATTTTGTCACAGTGCTGTATGCGTTGTACTAAAAAGTACATGATGTGGATCCTGTTGTCTCCCAGATGTTAGGCCAGTTCATTGCCAGAGCCATAGCAGACCACATCCTCCCCATGTCTTTCCTGGACTGTTACAAGGGCAAAGTGGACTGTGACCATGCCAGGTGAGCAAAGACATGGACAAATAGCAGATACAGATGTCATCTATTCTGCTGTAGGACAGTGTTTTTATCTGATAATGTTTAAACGGCACCAAATCTTTATTGTGGTGTTATTTTTGTATTAGTCATACTATTTTCGATTATCCGTGCAAAAAAAACAACTTTTATTTGTGGGTATTTTTTTTTCCAGAGTGGCTTTGGATCGCGCTGCCGTGCTGCTGACCATGAAGAGGAAGATGGTTCGTCTAGATAACGTGTGGGGCGTGGGCGGAGGCCAGAGACCTGTCAAACATCTCGTCAAAGAGGTGAGCTCAGGCCAAACGCGTAGAACCTTACACTTTGTAAAACGATGGAGAGGAGCGTATGTATTGACAAGCTCTGCTTCTTTATTGATATAATGTCCTACACATAAACAGAAGGCAGGAATGCATGCTGGGTAGAGAGCAGCAGGCCCAGCCCTCTGCTATGGTGCTGAGTCAGCAGAGCGCTCTTTTCCCCTGAGAAATGGGAACAGCGAAAAAAAAACGAGTTCGCAGGAGGGGCTGACACAGATACACTCCCTGGACTTTAACAGAAATGTGCACACAGACACACACACATGCATGCATGCACTGTGACCATGCCAGGTGAGCAAAGACATGGACAAATAGCAGATACAGATGTTGTCTATTCTGCTGTAGGACAGTGTTTTTATCTGATAATGTTTAAACGGCACCAAATCTCTATTGTGGTGTTATTTTTGTATTAGTCATACTATTTTCGATTATCCATGCAAAAAAAACCAACTTTTATTTGTGGGTATTTTTTTTTCCAGAGTGGCATGCATGCATGCATGCGTTGTGTTTGTTTATAATTATTGTTCCATGATCTTGATTTACTGGAATTATTCGTTCTGATGTGGGCGTGCGAGTGTGGGAGTTTTCAAGCGCACATCTTGTCAATTGTAAGTTACGCAACACTAGAAGGAATTTTTTTGCAAAATGTTTAAAAAAAATGGGAGAGTGGTCCGTCAGTCATGCAGCATTGTGTAACCCTCAGACCCACGGGCTCTCCTGTCCAGTTTTGATTTCCTGCCTGCTTGTGTGCAGCCTCAGGGGGGAACACTGCAAGAGGCATTTTTGACTTTCTGATTCGCCCTGCTGTTGTGCTCTCTTTTGCAGCTTCCTCTAATCCTCTCAGTTTTTCTCGTCCTCTCCCTCGTCGCCACCCTGCCTTACCATATCCCGCCCCCTCGTGTTCTTTAGTCCCCGCCCCCTAATGCTCAGAGGACCACACATTCCCCCGGCTCGGTGAATTAGACCCGGAGCTGACTCACGTCAAGTGCTGGTCTCGCTTTGAGGGCTTTTTAACTTGTTGCATCAACCAAGCGCCTCTCAAATCTCAAGCAGAATGAGTAATTGTGCCATAAATACATTTTGAGGCAAAATGGTTGATGTGTGTGTGTGTGTGCAGATCATCAGCGAGAGTGACATAACCAAACGATGCTAGCAAATGAAGCCGCGACTAAGAGAGGAAGAAATGTTCTCGCTGCCTTCCAGCTGTCAGGCACGTCAGGCATGTGTGCCAATTTTATTTCCCAGGGAAGTCAGGTTATTGCTGGAGTAAATCCCTTTCATCTGTACAGTGGCTTGATGGAATAGTTTTAGGAGACATGTATTTTCAGGGTGTTGCTGAACTCTCAGTTCAGCCCTGTGAGTCTTGTCTTGTGAGTACAAACATATTAATCCAGCGTCTGTTAGAACAAATATAGTCTCTCTCCTCGATGATGGCTGCGGTGCTAAATAAAATGAACTGTGTTTTCATGTAGTATTAACTCATCAATAGTCATACCTCCAACCATCACTCCTCTTTAACAGAAAGTGTCCATGGTTTGACGTGCCTCTCCGCGTGGTTCTCACAGAAATTCGTCGTTTATTTTTCAGACATGTGACAAGACGTTAAGGCAGAACAACTCCGTCCACTGTCAGTCGTCGCAGGTCGCACTTCATTCCAGCTGTGCTCAGGAGTTCTGTGTTCACGCAGAAAATCCGAATGAATGTTTTCTTTTGTGTGTGTCCTCGTTCCAGATGAACCTTCTGCTCAAAGAGTACCTGATATCAGGAGACAAGGAGGAGGCAGAGCGCTGTCTGCGAGACCTCGAAGTCCCACACTTCCACCACGAGCTGGTCTATGAGGTATTTAAGACTTGATGGTGTTGTATCAGTCTTGAGCCCAATTCGCACAGGACTAATATCAAAGGACCTCATTGGATTTGGAAAGGGAACTTTTTGTTGGTTTTTTTTTTCACCTACTGGTGCTTGGTCCCGTCGACTCCAGAGGACAACTGGTTAAAAAAAAACCTCCTGGTGACTATTAATTCTTTTTTCTGCCAAGGACAATGTGTATGTCTGGCAAAGATGTTCTCTCTTTTGCTCTCTGTTTTATGAACAGAGCCCCGTCCAGATCAATGGATCCAAAATGGCGAATCACATTGCAAAACACGGAGCTGTCCATCCACCGTACAAATGTCACTGCTCTGTGATTCAGCGCAGGGAGGTTTATGAATGTATTTGAGCTAATTTCAGTAAAGAAAATGGACGTTCCTCTCTGTGACGTCTCCTTTTTGTAAGTGACAACAGATGATGAGTTGGTTGCCAAATGTCCGGTTGGATTTTGATATTTTGTATGTACACAGTGTGCTGTGTTGATTCGGAGCTGCTGCTGCTGTTGTTGTTCATGAGCAGCACAGACGGAACAACTCACCCAGCTGGACTTTCTGGCTTTCTCATTAGATTTTGTTATCATCTAACAAATTTACCACAAATTAAAACAAGAAACCTTTTTTATGTGTTCATAATTTGGAAACAACTGCTTCTCCTCTGGGTCTAAACTAATGGCAAATGGCAAACGCTGCCACCCTGTGGCGAAATGAGCAGCTGTCCCCGTCAGGTTGTTTTTCATCAGTACTTGTTGATTCTACTGTTCTTTGCCTTTTTATTGTTAGATGATGGCTGCACGCTGCTTTTTCTTACATGTATTAAACTATTTATCATTATTGTTTCAGGCTGTGGTGATGGTGCTGGAGTCGAAAGGAGACACCGCCAGTCATATGATGATAAAGCTGCTGCAGTCCTTCTGGAAGACGGGCCTCATCACTGTGGATCAGATGAACAGGGTCAGTGCCTTTGTCGTTTACCAGTTTTTAACCTAACTGAAGCTTAATACAGACATTGTAAGTGAAAATTCATGTGTGTTTTGACATTTTAGTTTATGTTCCACCGTGTTTTCAATGTAGGGCTTCCAGCGTGTCTATACCGAGCTCCCTGAAATCAACCTTGATGTGCCACATGCCCACTCCATCATGGAGACCTTTGTGGACCTCTGCTACCAGGAGGCTGTCATCACCAAACAGCTGAGGGATGCCTGTCCCTCCAGGTTAGTTGGCATCAATAAGCACCTGAAAACATGTTAGTTTTACTTATAGATTCCTTGGAACCCTCCTTGGAATTTTTTATTTTTTTTGCATTTTATTCTTATTTTATGTATCACACATCTACATCTTTAGTGTCTACGTGTTACTGCATGTTTTAGTATGTGCGCAAGGCAAGCATCATAATTATATCATAAACGTTGCTTCTTTGTTAGCATCATTCGTTCTCAGCTAAAATTATGAGTGTTTCAAGTACTTGTTATGTCTACTCAGCTGAACTAATTCAGTACATTTGTTTACTTACAGTACTCTACATTGAGCTGCCCTTCAGTTTAATGCTTCATGTTCTCCTGTGTGCTTAGCTCCATTAGCTGTTAGCTCTGTTGGATTGTTAGCAGCTCACCAGCTGTTAACAGCTAACTAGCTGACTAGCATTCCTGCAGATTTCAGGAATTTGAACGCAAATTTGTTGCCCACAGTCTAGAATTATTGTTAAAAAAATGTTCTGTTGATTGAAAGTTTACTGCGTCCTTTTTGGATTTTAAAGCATCACGTTTATCTTGGGTCTTGGGTTTAGCATCCAGCCAGTAATGGCAAGTATAATTAACAGCGTGAGAAGAAGCTCTCCATTGTAGTCAGTGTTCAGTTAAGATTGTCAGTTGCTAAGCGATAGTAATTCATGTACATGTACAGAAATCCCCATGATCCATTTGTGTTTTTAATTGTCTTCTTTATGGCACAGAGGAATATTCTGTATCAGGCTCCTTTGGCCCACAACTTGTTATTCGGGTCAACAGACTTTAGATTTGTCCACAATAACAAAAATCTATGTATAATATTGTAGGTCACCCAAAATCTTCCCAACACTGCTCTCAAACTATCTTTTCCTCCACTAGAGGGCGTAAGCGTTTCGTAAGCGAAGGCGACGGAGGCGTGATCAAGAACTAGTCGACAAGAGGAAGAGCAAGAACGACAGCGGCAGCAGTGAGAGGAGGAGGAGGGGTGTCTTCAGGTTCTTGCACCCTGTTTCCGCTCCAGCATGTGTCCTCTGAAACCGGTCATGCTGGCAGTCTAACGTTTCCTTGTTCCTCTCTTGATAATGTTGTCATTACACAAACCAGCGTTGACGTTCGGTGAAAGTAGGCTGAAGAGTGGCCTGGGCCTTCAGTTCTCTTCATCTTGTTAATCACTGTTTTTGACTTTTTTTTTTTTCTTTTTGTAAGAGTATTCTTTATTTCTGGGGTTGATGCGCCCCTCTTGCCTCAGTCTTTGTACCGGTTTCTTAAGAATAATTCAAGTCAGAGCGGCAGAATGACGGGAGGGATGGGCAGGGGAATGTGGGAGATGATTCAGGGTGTTTTATCTCTTGCTTTGCTTCACCTGTTGCCATATCTGTTTTTTTTTTTTTTTTTTTGTTCATGCAAAGCAACTACAAATGGAAAAGGCACTTAAAAGACAGAGCATATATGTACAGCCAATGAGCACTTAGTAAATTTAGCTCAACAAAAAGGATGTAACACTTTTTACTGCCGCAATTTATTTGAAAATAATTTCAACATGCTTTGTAGCTTCTGGTTCAACTGGTTCTGTCGATCCTTTGTGAACAGTTTTATTTTGTTCTTTTCTTTGGCTCTTGGTCTCTGACGCCAAATGTTCGCTTTGTGAAGCACAGCACTCAACAAGTGTTTTGGCAATTATTTTGGTGTTTATTTGAAACTTTCATTTTTGGCAAATGTACTTTACAAAAAAAAAAAGAATAAATTGGAATGTATGGGGGAAAAAAAAGCAATATTTCTTATCTTGCTTGCAGTTAATTCATCTACATCCACATTGTCAGTAAATGACCCTGAACCAGTAACCTTTACAATAGAAAGCCAAACCTTCTGTAGAGGGCAGAATTATTATGGAGTTAGCTTGAAAGAATGAATCTGGTTAATGTCTGTTTAATGGCAACCTTGGTAGACGACTTGTTAAGCATATTCAGACTTTTTTTTGCAACTGTCTGTAACCGTTTTACATGTTGACCAAAGTTTATGTGGCTAAGAAATATATTGCATTCATTAAAAAAGAAAAAAAAAAGAAACAAAATGAAGTTTTTGTTTTTTGTTTGTTTGTTTGAGTTTTTGCTCATGTCAGCGGTGCTGATGAAGGGGTAACTAGGGTAAGTGATTGGGCAAAGGTAGTAGAGACGTACATCAGTCATCAGTTGTGATCTTTTGATGTATATTTCACCTGTCAGTTTGTCTCATGTCCCGTCGTTCTCTCGACTAATGTTCAGAGCAGGCGTAAGAATTTTAACCTGTAACTGAAAAGCAGTTTAAGGCCAAAGGTGGGATTATTATTTTTTTTGTCTCCGAAGGCTCTGACTCTTGACCCCATTTATGGTACATCTAAGATACTTGGCTATATGTCATCATAGCAGAGCTTTATCATGCCTACTGTGTAAATAACCGGTCGAGGGAATTTATGTTATATGGTTCATATTTTGAAACTGGTGGTGTAATTCACACACTCTTTCATGCATGCGGCTGTCCACTGTCGAATAGAGGCTATAATGTCAGTGTTTTGTATTACTATAGTCAATCTTTGTACTCTTGACATATTTTGGATCAGCAAACTGTTGACAACACACTCCCCTGCATAAGAACTTCATATTATATATTTCAATAAAATGACATATTTCCCTCTAAGATGTGATATTTGCATTTTTTTTTCATGATATTTATATATTCTTAAATGCATTTTGATATATTGTTATACATTTTTTTGTGTGTGTAGTAGTATGATGAGCAGGGCAGCAAGGGGGTTGATGACGTCACACACATACACTACGGAGCGAGGAACACGTCAGTGGTAACGAGTAGTAACCAGGAAGTAGCTAGCAAGCTAGCACCGGATAATGAGCAGCTGAGATTCGGGTATTTTGACAGGTCGGTAACTATTTGCTCAATGAACATTACGCTAGAACTGCGAGTTGACTCCATATTTCAACAGCCGACGACTATTCAAAGCCACGTTATACTGCGACAGCCGGTTTCGCTAAAAAAAAAAAAGCTAACGTTAGCATTACGACCCTAAAACTAGCGAAGTAGCGTGCTGCCTGGAGGGAACGTTGCATCGCCGGGGCGTAGCGGCGAGAACGGCATGTGTTCAGGGTAATAAACAGGTGTCTAGTGGTGGCTTATCACAGAATCCGGGCTCAGTTTATAAAATGTTCGGCGACGCATTAACGTCTTTTCTGCCATCACACACCACGCAAGGTTAGCGTTAACCTAAGCTAGGTGACGCGAACTGAACGTGCTCCTTCAGGGCTCACGGACGTATCTTCTAAACTCATGTGTCATTATGATCCAGAAAGAAGTCTATACTCGATACACTCGAGTTTTAATAGTGTTTTTCCTGATGCGAGGGTTAATGGAAAAAATCTACACTCAAAGCTAAAAACAGTCTAATACAACAGCGTTGCAAACAAATCCTCCTTCTTCGAATTGAACATGTTCAGATGTTTTAGTAGTGTGTAAAAAAAGGGCATAAGTGCTTTTTACATTTTGTCCACCTCATTTTACATCATTGATGCACCACACATGATTTCAGTCATAGTCATATATCTTTAAAACTGTTGCAACTTAAATGTAAGATTACAGTCTTAATGAGTTTAGTGCATGACATGATGACTGTTGTGGATAAACTGGTCACTGACTGTAACCACGGTTTAAAGTGTAAACAGAGAAGCTGTAAAACCTGTATTCCTGTTGGTGTTTTGGTTGGATAGCCAGGGCTGACTGATGGCTTTTTTTTAGGGGGGGAATTCAGATTGTTCAGTGTTTACAAACTATAAATTGTGAAGTGTTATCAATCAGATAATGTTGTGAGCAGGAGTTCCTGTGAGAGGATGTTGCATCAGAGCAGAAGTAGCACATTTTTAGATTAGTTTATATTATATTGGCAATGTGACACAAAAATTGGAGATACTGGTAACTGGAAAATGCTGAATAATCCATCTAGTCCTATCGGACACCTGCCTCTTTGTTGGAATAGCATAGCCTACACCCTGGACGAACCTTTTTGGTGCCTGTTTTTTGTTGTTGTTGCTCTAAATAAACTAGAATTTTGTGAACCTGTGTGTAATTTTTATTTAATCACGGAGTAGAGATCAAGAGCTGACCAACTAGCACTCAAGAAACTCAATTTCAAGTAGATCAAGTAGATCTTACAGAGCACAGGCACTAATTTACGATGATGTACAGTAATGTAAAAGATTTTAAAAATTAAACCATCAGATTGAAATACTGAATGGGTGTGATCATGGATTGAGATTCACGGTATGGTATCATCATGATAAAGCCAAAAACACTCATTATATGTGCGCCTCAAAGTGCTTTACAATATGTATGGCTTACAAGACCCTCTGTCTTCAGACTCTATTTAGATAAGGTGTGTTTTGTGTGTTTGTTTTTACTTAATTTTTTTTTATCCAGAGAGGAGAAACATGCAACTTTTTGTGAACCTGTTATGATTCGACTTTATTTTTGTGTTTTGGTGGTTCCGATATCTAGTCTACCTGGTAGTTTAGTCTATTTATGTGAGCGAGGGTAGATATAAATATGAATCTCTTGGTTTTTGCTAGGTGTACCTAATAAACTGGCAGATAAGTGTCAATGTCAACTGAGCAGACAGACAAATACTGTATTTAATACAACCCATCACAAGAGTCATAAAACACATCAGATAATAAATCCTCAAAATTTCTAATGGGAATGAAAAACTCAAGGTTGAGAGCTGTTGGCATTTCATTCAGTTCAAAAGATGTTAAGTACCTGAATTCTGCTAAAGTGCTGCATACGTTTGGGATATCAAATAGAATAATTATTGGATCTTGTCCTTTTGTACGGTACTGTTTACTATCAAGTAAAAATATTTTCCTCTTTTCAATTCTCCAGCTTCAGAAGAGCAGGATGGGCAGGCAGAGGAAGAGGGTGGTCACTGGTGAAGCTGCTCCCCCTCCAAGGAAGGATGAGAAGCCCTCTGCATTTCACCGCAAAGAAAAGAAAAAGAAAGTCGATATCGGCAAAGTCTTCATCAACATCTCCATTGGCCTCTGCATATTCAGCCTGATCTGGTTCTTTTATGCCCTCTACATGCGGACCAGTCTTGCCAAACGTGTGGTGACCCTGCACCCATCGCCTCCTGTCCTGGATGCCAACAGCAGCAGTGCCAGAGTTTCCCCGGAGAGGTTCTGGGGCTCATACAGGCCTCAGGTCTACTTTGGGATGAAAACCCGGAGTCCAAGGTCGATTGTGACAGGTAGGCTGACACGGTCAGAGTCAAGACTAAGCCATTTGTCAGTTAAATCTGTAGCAAAACAGTTAAACACAGAGTATGTTATTTCTGGTGCTAGGGGTCCCTCGATAAAAACATAAAACAAAAGACACAAGTACAATATAGTCTGAAATCACAATAAGATACAATATCGATTTAGTGCCATCCCTAACTCAGAATAAATATCATAACGTTTCAATGAGTTGCAATAAGCTAATACAGAAATATATAATACTGACAGACAGTTTGAAATTAGAAGACTTTTGTACGAATGTGAATATTATCCACAGTTTTCTGTTTTGTTTATACTGTTGTTGCTGTCAAGATCATACAAAGACAATTTAATAGGAATACCACAATAGAAATTCTGTTTGAGGATGGATTTCCATTTTTGTATTTAATCGTTTGCGTTCATAAAATACTTGCTTTGCTGCGTTAATCAAATCTGCAACATTTAATTGCTTTGGATCGGGGACAGGGTGGGAAACAAGCCCAGACACTCGTCAAATTCAAGTAATTTTGGCCATACTTCCTAGGACTGTCCAATTTGGATGACCAATATTGTTAATTAGTTGAAGACAGAGTGCACTACAGTTTCCAATAACAGTTAGTTAAAGCACTGCTGTTCTCAAAACCCAGTTGGCAGGATACATGCTGCACATAGCCAGTGAGTTTTGGGACTTACCTTTTGTGTGGCACTGTTGACTAGTTGTTTTTCAAATGATTCATTTGTGCATCTTTTGTGCTGCACAATTAATGGTAATTACTTTGGTTTGTGCAGGCATGATGTGGATGCGTCAGTTCTCAGACGTGGATGTAAACCTGAGGCACACATGTGAGCAAGGTGATCGACTGCAAGGCTACGGGTGGCTGATGCATGATGGGATCACCTTTGGCGTCCAGGAAATCCGAGACAACGATTTCACTCTAACCACAGAATTTGTCAAGAGGATGGGAGGGGATCATGGAGGAGACTGGACGTGGAGGATCACTGCCAAACAGCATGTGAGTGCTGACTCTTTTTTTTCTGTGGTGAAAATGTACCATTTATTAAAAACTACAGAAATAAGTTTAATTGCTTGTTATGTGTTATTTCTGTTTTTACCCACCAGAGCTCTGCACCTCAAGCTCCAGTCATCTCCCTGATGTTTTACGCAGCAGCAGACACACAGGGCTCACTGGAGGCTCATGTTGAGGAGAGAAACCGCCTTGCATCCATCACCGGTTTCTCAGAGGAGCTTGGTAACTTCAAGATCACCTTCAGAAAGCCAGTTACTGGGGAATTATCTAGTGCTAAATATGCCAGGTAAATGCATGAATACAGGAGTGACATTTAAGTCAGCAGCAGTTTCAAAGAGAATGATCAAGGACGAGGGAATATACTGTTGAATAACTGCCAGATATGCAGCAAAGAAAATTGACAATTAAGAATTGCCTGCAACCACTGACACAAAGAATATGGTGTTCTGAATCGTTTTAATGAATAGAATATAGTTTTAGTTTGCAGTGCTCATATGGGACACAAGTGAGGGGACAGGCTGTTTAAACTGCATATGTGCCAAAGATCCATGTTCAAATTCATGCATGTGGTGATGAATCACTAAATATTTTACAGAAGAAAAGCTCTATCTGTATTACCATAAAAGTTGCGCCTCTCTTGATTACCTGAATCAGTTGAGTGATCACTGATGTTAGTAGTGTGCTTAAAATAATGTCCAACCACTTGATGGCAGCAAAAGCAGGATTTTCAGCTTTTGTTTCATCAGTCAAATAAAACATCTAAGGAATTAAGTTTTCTTAATTCTAAAAGTTGTGGTACACATTATAGTAGGAGTAACTTATTGATATGGATGTAATGGTTGAAAAGCCAAAGAAAAGCAGAGCCTTTCCATAAGGTTTATAGTCTTTTCCTGCAACAGCACAGCTGTCATTTTATCATTGAAGGTGTTTATCCGCCTTCAGAAAGAACAGTCATCGCAGCATTTTTGTATTGACTGGATCAGAAGTCTCTGCTAGCAGCACTCACAGGGAGCACCGATATTTCACACTTTCATGAGGGCCAGAGAAGACCAGCATAGCATAACATTAAGGTACAGTATGCACTGATAGAAAGGATTAGAACTGTTCGGATTATGATCTATTGTAGGAAGATGGATGATGAGGAGTAAGTGGGAGCTTAAAGTTGGATTTTACTGTGACAACCTCTGAGTCATCAAAACAGTATGCTCCAGTTTCAGGTTATGACAAAGCATGCTAAGGCTTCACAAACATAGCTAGTGTAGTAAGATCACTTGTGTGTCATTAAATTCTCTCAGAGTACTCTCAGCGTTTGTGTGAGGTTTGCGTTAACAATAGTTCCTTCTCTTTTCAGTTACAACTATCTTCAGACTAAATCTCCTGGTTTGGAGAAGCTGACTGACATTGTGAAGCACAGTTTGAACCGCAGGTTTGTCTACAGCCCTCCCTCTGGTGAGAAAAGGCATTACATAGCTGTAGACACCTACAAGCCCCCTCACCACCCAAACCAGCAGAAATCCGCTGACACAAGGAAAGAGAGCGATTTTGTGGTTTACCAGGTGACTGTCCAGACACCGTTCCAGATCGAAGTTTTGTTTGAATCGGGGAGCTTTCACAACCGTCCTAACCAGCTTGTGGGATCCATCATGACTCAGGAGCTGGAGAAGCAGAAGGCTGAGTTTGACGCAAGGTTCGAGAAGACCTTTGGGCTTGAGAGCAAAGGTTTCAGCCCGGCACATGTTAAGTTTGGCAAGGCAGCGCTGAGCAACATGTTGGGTGGAATGGGCTACTTCTATGGCCAGTCAGTGGTACAGTCAGTCTACAATGAATACCCACTCTTGTACCCTGAAGGTGCTTTATTCACCGCTGTACCGTCACGCTCATTTTTTCCCAGAGGGTTCCTTTGGGATGAGGGCTTTCATCAGCTGTTGCTGAGCAAATGGGATCCCCAGGTTACAAGGGAGGCCATTGCCCACTGGATAGACCTGATCAATATCGAGGGCTGGATCCCCCGTGAGCAGATCCTCGGTGACGAGGCTCGCAGTAAAGTCCCAGCAGAGTTTGTTGTTCAGCATAATGAGAATGCCAACCCACCCACTCTTTTCTTAGCCCTTCAGGAACTTATTGAGCAGCTCTCTTCAAATCCAGAGAAGGTCGAATCTCAGCCGACCTTGCCTTTCCTGCGACGGCTCTTCCCAAGACTGAAAACCTGGTTTGAATGGTACAACACCACACAGAAAGGGCAGCGACCAAACTCTTATCGCTGGCGTGGACGCGACAAGGACACAAATCTTTTCCTCAATCCCAAAACGCTGACTTCTGGGCTGGATGACTACCCTCGGGCCTCACACCCGTCAGCAGATGAGCGCCATGTGGATTTACACTGCTGGATGGCTTTGTCCTCAGGCATCATGGCAAGTATAGCCCAGCTTCTAGGCGAGCCCCATCAGGACTATGAACTCTCCCATCAGGTGCTCAGTGACAACAACCTGCTGAATGAGCTCCACTGGTCAGAACAACTTCATGCTTTCAGTGACTGGGGGAACCACACCCACATGGTGGCCTTGCAGAAGGAGAAGGTTTACGTGCCTCCTGGACAACCTCGTCATCAGTTCCCCGTAGCGCGCCTTGTGCGCTCAGTCCTCCGGCCCCCCAAGCCGCAGTATGTTAACGCTTTGGGTTACGTCAGCCTGTTCCCTTTCTTACTGCACATTCTGTCACCGGACTCTCCCAAACTAGAGCATATCCTCCGTGACATGAGAGACTCTAACAAGCTATGGACACCCTATGGCCTGCGTTCTCTCTCCAAGGCCGATAAACTGTATATGCAGAGAAACACAGAACACGATGCCCCATACTGGAGGGGACCGATATGGATTAACATCAACTACTTGGCAGTCAGGGCCCTCCACCACTATAGCAACACAGAAGGGCCATACCAAGAGAAGGCCACTGCCCTTTATGAGGAACTCAGGACTAACATCATCAATAATGTTTATAGACAGTACATTGAAACAGGGTATATCTGGGAACAGTACAGTGACAGCAGCGGCAGGGGCCAAGGAAGCCACCCCTTCACTGGCTGGTCAGCACTAACAGTATTAATGATGGCTGAACAGTACTGACACTGTTGAATGCATCTCATCTTTTCTAAGATATTGGCCTTCATGTATCTGGATGCCATTAATACAACAACAAGAACAAGTGTCAAGACTAGAGCCCCCCAATACTGATATTAGTTTCATATTTTGTTTTTTGCAATGATCCTTCAAATCAAGTCAAATCAGCATGTTTTACAATATATATATGCTGACACACATTTTATTTATAGACGGCCAATAAATATTGGGCAAAAAAATTGGCCAATGGATATATTGGTCGGGCTCTAGCTAAAATATAGTAATATGCCGTCTGGTTGATAGAACTCCACTCAGCGTTGAAAAACTTAACTGCAAGAACCACCTCAAGAATAGCAATTTATGATCACATTTCCTCAATAAACCTTTAATTAGAATAGCAGGTTTCACACCGGTATTCTGAAGGGTTATTTTATACAAGTGCAGCTACCTTGTCTTCGCTGTATGCGGAGCCAAGCACAGTCTAGTGCTTCGGTTGAATACTTAAGATGCATTTAGAAGATACTTAATGAACTCGTATCCATCACAACTTCAGACACACGCAACTTCATTGCTTCCAGACCAGTGTTTTAATATGGAAATATCAAGACGGGTGATTACAGTGTTTTTCTTCAAGATGCAGGAAACACCTCAACCACCTCTCTGACGTGTGATGATGTATGTGAATAACTCTCATCAGATTTGCCGGTTTCTATCTTGGAAAATAATTGATTAAATGAGCCAATTGTGCGTTCACTTGAAGGCCATTACTCTTCGTTGTGCCATTTCTCTTCAATCCTGTGTCCTCAACTCTTTGTCTTAATGGTTTGTCATTTTGATATTTAATTGTTTGATCATTAAAGAAGTTCTGTACAGTCTTGCTGAACATTTCTAAAATTACTGCTTCTAAAAGCAGCCATATTTTGAATACACAGCCTTTGACTGGCAGGGAAATCAACACTGACTGTGAGATTGATTTGTTTTGCTAAGAACAATAAATGGTTTCAATATGTTTTTGTTATACTGTACTTTCTTTTGTAATATCCGTATGTTTCATTCATGTAAGCAAATGATTTATTGAATCTGAGCCTATAAAAATACTTTTTGCTCTTCTGTACTTGATGATTTGGTTTGTTGTTGTGGCTCAGACCCTAGCCTGTCTCACGGCATTCAGACTGTCGGTATAAGCCTACCTTTGGGCGCCTACTTCAGGTGATATTATTCTCTCTTTCCCAAATCCCAGATGCAATGGAAAACAACCTCTGTGATAGTAACTTACATGCTGAAATGGCAAGCTACCCTATCCCTAACATAAACAAGCTGATGATTGTTAAAAGACAGAGAAGCCTTAGCGTGAATCTGGATTGTTGCCGACGCTGTGAAGATAGATCATGCTATGTGAGACTACTCAGACCCCGACACTACTTCACAATGGTGGCTCGTAATTGAAGATTATTCTTCCACTACTCACGAGTTTCTGTGGGTGAAAGAATCAGTCGAGTCTCTCATAAATAGAACGGGCATCTCCGTAATCTTTCTCATACTGTAAATACACAACACATTGTGCCGAACTCCTGGCACTATGTAATTGCTTCTTCTTATTTATTTATTTATCCTCATTTGCACTAAATTGTCTCCTGTTTTTGTTGTGCTGTTGTTCCTATGTGCGGTGTGCTTGAGTGCTTTGAAAGGCGCCTTTAAATAATGCATTATTGTTGCTATTATTGTTATTAACGGTCTGCATGCGTAGGTTTTGATTGCGTCCCCTGACCATACCATAACTCGGATGCGAAGTATATTGTTGGATCACTAAAATTGCTCTTTTTCCCAGTAGGTGAAATGCCACTGTGGCTCATTTTTCTTGTATTTCTCAAATCCTTCCAGTACCTCTAAAAAGCCTTAGCGTGCATGTTGTGCAAAAAAAAAAAAAAAAATGTAATAAGCCTAAGATCTAACAGTGTATTTTAAGGGTATTTTAACCTCACACTCAGTGTACAGCTTTAATGGGAGGTATTCAAATGGTTCCTGCTATTGACATAAACTGCTGTTTTTCACGCATGTGAAGAATTAAAATTACAATACTTCTTCCATTCTTCACAAGCTCAGTACAGATGTCAGGAAACCTGTTGTCAGTCAAAGCAGACAGTAGCTTCAACAATCTGTGACCTTAAGTATAGCAGCCCTGTCCTCTTTCTTTTGTCAGATGGCACTGTTGAAGGCCTCTAGCTGACGTCAGTCTGCCTTTTTGCATGGTTTCCATGGAGCGCAGTTGCTGTGTGCTAGGTGCTTAATTAGCTAAAATCAAAAGGGATGGGGAGTACATAAATTCTTTTCACTCCTTGACATATGCTGGCATACATTCACACAGCAGAGCACACAGTGGCAATGTTCTTATTAATACTTTGACACCAAAATATAAAACGTGGGGAACTAAGAGCACTGATACGAGCTCTCAGTCAGTGTGCATGACCCACAGGGTTCCAACCTCTGCACTTGTATGAATCCTTTTGAATGGGCTGGATGTGTAGTTGTATAGTTGAAGGCTTAGCATGGTGCATTAAGGTTGCACGGCTAAAAATAGTGCCTCTATCAGTTAGCAGAACAGCAGATAGGCTGTGAAACCACAGATCGGTAGTTTCACCGTGTTTATTGGAAGATGCAGCATGTCCCTGTGGTTCTTCTATTCATGAAACAAGAAGATTGTGAAAATTAAGAGCAGCAAACACGAATAAACACAAAGTCCCTACCTGTGTGCATCTCATCATCATGTAGTATTTTTTCTGCATTGCAGAAGTTGACAAAATTGTACGATTGTTAATTAGCGTATGATGTATCAGTGTGTGATAATCGCCTTCAGGCCGTTTCGTGGGAGACGCAAGCTCATCATTTGACCCTTTGACCCGTTAACGCACGGCTCGGTATCAAGGGATTTCGACACAGATGAGCCATATCCCCTGCCTTTTTCGCTGTTTCTCTCAGAGGAAATGGATTCCACATCCCCTCAATGCAACTACAGTTGGAAATGCATTTATTTCTTTGAAGAGTGCGGACAATCTGTGTGACTAAAGCACTCACTGCGCAATCCATCCCCCTCACCCAAGACCCTTTTTTCACAGTGAGATGGGATAATAGCCAAACAGCATCAGAGCTAACTAATGTGACTGCATAATAAACAGATGAGTCAGGGAGTATTCATTTGCATATCATCCCAGCCTTATCAGAGCTTCTATATAGTGAATATTTTTGAGATTGCCTGCTGCCAATGAATTGGCTAGTGAGTGCGGTGAACATGGTGCGAATACGGTCTCCAAATGTCTGCTTCTCAGTGTTGAAATAGGATCTCTTTTTTTCACGATTGAAATCATTATACGTCCGCAGAGTAATTAAAAAAAGATGGGAAAAAAAAGTTGTCTAAGAGTTGTTGGAAATACCCCCCTTGTAGCGCTCACTCCTGTGCTGAATGTAATTACTGGGAACTTATGCTAGAGGGAGCTAATTAATAAGGCATTTGTGAGTGGGAAAAGAGGCTTTTTGAATACAGCTTAGCTATCATTTTACTTACAATGGAGAGCTACTTAGAATTAAAGCAGTATAAGTGGATAATTATGCTAATGGCTCAATTTGGATTTAAGATATGGTGGCAGGCTGTATTTCTAGATGATCACTTCTCCTGCATTACAGCCGCTCTCACACAGGTTTTTCTGTGCGCATGTGGGCTTGTATGTTCATAACATCTCACTTGAGATGTCAGATGTTTTGTCCTCAGGCCACATGATAATATGAGCGTGTGTGTGTGTGTGTGCGTGTGTGTGTGTGAGTGAGTTTGTGTGGCCTACTATGACACAAGATTTTTGCCTCCCATACAAACAAAGCAGGCTTTTGGGTAAACTGGCTATGAACTAATGCTCCTTGTGACGTGTGCATTGTTTTCCCCTGTCTTTGTGTATTCCTCAAGGCCTTGTGGCTATGACCTGTTTAATGTGTCATTTTTCATTAGCCCGCCGCATATTAATTTTCTGCGGAAACTCCAGCTTTGACATCACCGCCCTACCAGGACAGTGTAACAGTGTTTATTCTCCCTCACATCAGAACAGCGAGCCTTTCCCTCTCTCTATTTAATTCTGTTGCCATAAGCATCATCATCATCCACACTGGCCTAATTGCTGTTTATACTCAGATGTCTCTCTGTAAAATACCCTCCAGGATCCAGCATCTCTGGCTCTCTGTACCCTGCCTTTGCCCCCCAGAAGCTTGCTGTTGAGCACCAAACTTGCCTCAGCCAACATAGGTCTATGTATGTTATGTAAGGCCCACTATAAATAGGTTCACCCGGGATCTTTTGTCTTTACCTGATTCGCTCTTAGCCCAACAGTTTTTATTTCTGGAGAGAGCTGTGGAAGCTAGTGCAATGTAGAGCTGGCCGTTTCCATAGTTACTTTTGTTAGCTGCAAGCTCTTAACATTCTTCATCTGTTTCCTCACATGTCTGCTGTTAGCTATTTGTTTGAAACGGTTTGCATTGCACGTCCCCGTAATGACTGTACCTGCATCGATGAAGCAGTGACGGAGACAATGTTTTCTGATTATTAACATTCATATCTTTTACATGCTGCGGTGGCAATGGATTGGGGGAAAGAGCAACAAATAGAAATCAGTGTGGGTGCAGATGAGTCAGAGACTAGAATATGTAGACGTATTAACTTCTGTTGGTCAAAAGTACATGCAATTAGTCCCATGTTGCATGATAATGATTTAGTGTAGTAGATGTTATTGAGCTTCAGTCTAAGGGGGTTGTTTCTGCATCTGGTCAAGCAAATAACCTAGATGCTCGTAGTTAATCTGCTATTATCTGACGTCTGAAGGCATTCCTTAGTTTGAAAATAACATTTTTTTTAATCAGTTGTGATGTTGTAAGAAGCATGAAAAATCCACTGCTGTGTTTGCACAGATTCTCTCTTTAAAATGTCCAAGCAGTTAGGTAACAGCAGGTACAGTAGCTGGATCAGGCCCAAGAATTGGACTGTCAGAGTGCTGCAAGCATGGATCCAGCAGAGAAGAGGGCAAGGTGGGAGCCATGCAAGTGCAATGCGTGTGGAGGAGTCTGGGGGCACGGTTAAAGAAACACTGGGGCATTCCGCAATCACGATTGGAGAGCTGAATATGATTCTCACCCATCCCTGTTGGAGAACCAAAGAGTACAGGCGGCTGGGGACCAAAGTGGGCGAGTGCGAAAGTATTTTTGGATCGCACGGGAAACCTGCCACACCAACAGCAGCAGCAGCATCGGGGCCTGGTACCGGGCTTCCCTAACCCACTCCCACTCTCGGAGGAAGAGCAGGAGAGAGATGTTCCTTCAAAAGAAGAACCACGCTTCCGCTGCTTTTATTTTTCTTATTCGTTCTATTTTCCCTTCAATTGCCCAGTGTTTGAATGATGATGTAGTATATATAACTATGCAGAGCCCAACATGACAGAGAGAGAGAGAAAGGGAGAAAGAGGGAGAGAGAGAGAGAGAGAGAGAGAGAGAGAGAGAGAGAGAGAGAGAGAGAGAGAGAGAAAATAACGAACTTGGCAGCTGAGGCGAGTATCTTGTATTTATAGAAAGTCGTGTTTCCGGCAGAGGTTTCTGTGGTTTTAGCACTCCCAATCCATTTTTGCGGTGTCTTACAGGCCCTATTGTATCCAGGTTTAGATTGAAGATGTTCCCTCATCTAGCGCCTTGGGGGGAGATTTGACTGTGAGACATGTCAGAATGTGATTTGGGGGAGGCAGATGGATTTCTCCGGCTCTTGTGAAACCCTGGCTTTCGTGGGATTGCTCCGAAGAAAATCTGCTTTGCATCCACAAACTTAAAAAGGTATTAGTCAAAAGTACAACACAGCACTTGAGGCTGAATGTAAATACATGTATACATGCATTTCATTACTACATGGATGCAGGCAAAGCTGTAGCCTACCTTCTTTCTTTCTTTTTTTTTTTTTTAAATCTCAGTTTTTTTTGCATTTGCCTTGAAGATTCAGTTCGGTATTTCCTGCATAACCTCTCTAGATCATGGTAGGTTTTAAGTGCTTTTTTGTTTCAAATAGCAATGGCAGCCTCTGCATCTCAGTGGATTTCCTGGTATGGATCAGGTTCTTCTATTATTTACTCTCAAACAGTGTGGGCTGCACAGTTAGTTGACAGAATGCCAAGGCATTGAGACTTTGAGGAGCTACTGTACATCAAGTGAGATGCATTTCATTTTGAAGACAGAGTTTTGGAGCGCTAAATCATCATCTTGTGTGCTGTTGAGTAGTAATGTGGATGTAACACTTCAGTTCTTATGAAGACAAACGTTAGTCTGGGTTTCAAATGGTTAAGGTCTGAGAAAAAGTGTTGGAGTTATAAGGTCCTCTAAATTAAAAATTTTCTTTACAAATCCATCGATGAACAGAAACCGGCCAAAGATTTTCAATAGCAGCTGAAAGTCCTCCACTTATTTGATTTAGCTGACAGGAGTTGTGCAATCTGCTTTTCAGAATAAAAGCAATAATGGTATGAATGAGAATAACTAATGATTATTCCTGCTGAATGGCCACTGGTCACCTCTGGGCCCTGGCTGAGACTTGAGGTCTCATGCTCAAGGTCTTAATCCAAAAACTAACATGACCTGATCCCACATTAGATCTAATACAGTCCATTGATGCGCCTTAGTCAATAGATTGACTGCTGCAGAGTTCTGCAAAATCAACACGTCACAGCTTGTAGATTTCTTCCTTAGATGTGTATCTGAAAAGTGCAGTGTCTTGTTAAAAATCTAAATATGGCGAGAGACGACTCGGTTTGTCAATATTAGATAGATTAGTTTATGATGGTCAGAACCACAGCTCTTCTTTTTACAACACTACTGAACACTGAAGAGTGATATAAAAAATAAAAATGAGAAAATATAGAACAGACATTACTGTCCACCCGAGCCTTCATCTTGCAGGCAGCGATCTTAGAGGGCAGTCACTCCTCGCTGCCTCTTCAACTCCATCAGGCACCCACCTGTAAGCAGAACTCCCACACCCTGTCCAAGAGAGAACCTGAAAATAACACGGCCTAGGGGTTACATATACAGAACAAAGACAAATATTTACCTGTCGCGAAGCTTTCACTTCAGTTATGAGAGTAATTAGGCACCATGCACACAATCAGTAAAGCTGGAATAACGTAATCAACAATTTAGTAAACAGACATGGGAAAACTTTCTGTTTGACAGTTGAGTCAGAGTGGGTCTGCAGTAGTCAGGACATTTATATCTAAAGCATCTAGAGACTAAACTACTTAGCAAAATACAGGATATTATGTGAAAATGGGTTGTTTTTGCTGCCCAAGAGAATTTTTATCCATGCTTGCAGTGTGACTCAAGTAATGCCCTGTCAATCGGCCAATACTTTGGTCCAGACTGAGATATTATAACGATATTTAAAGGTCCAATTTGTAAGAAAGTTGATTTTTTGAGTCTTGTTTCCAGCTCGTCAAATACTGACACTTGGATTGTATGATGGGTCGCCCACCATTCCATAATGTCAGCATTTGACTAGTTGGCACAAATTAGACAGTTAAGACATATAACAACGATTGGATGGATTACCATGAAATTGTACTTTGAACAACACATCTTGATTGCCATTGACTCACAATGGCATAGATCGCTGTCAACAACTGTTGCAGCGTACCAAACATAGACAGGTGAACTGGTCATTTAACAAACCCACGCAGTTTAGCTAGGTTTAGGCAAGAATACCTCTTGGGTAGGTTTAGGAAAACATTGTGGTTTGGCTTTGAATAACTATGTTTACCTTCAAGAATTAATGCACCTATATAATGTACTTAATTTAATTCATGTTATGTAATGATGTAACTTAACTACATTAATAAGTTATAATAATTCACTTTTGACTTTCACTTTCACGTGGGACATGAACAGAAGCGTCCTGGGTCAAAGTCCTGTGCTTGTTTGACTCAACAATCTGTTCCCAACCTTTGCCCTATGCACTCTATATACTATTACACCTTAATTCTTCCTTTGCAGCCATAATCATTGCTGCAACCACTAGGGGTCACTGCCCAACAAGACACATAAATACGGGTTGTAATGCGCTGCTTACACAGTTGACTGACATTTATATGCTTGTTTTTCTAGGCAATGGCCCGCCTTTTAAATAAATCAACAGAAGCCATAGATCTACAGAATAGATAGGCTGAAACATTTGTACATACCATTATGGTTCCCAGATGACAGATCCTAGTGACTTTGGTGATCCTGTGTTCAAACTTCTTTAGTTCCACCTTCTTAAATGTGAGAATTTGCTGCTTTTCTTCATTCGTCATTTATGAAAGTAAAAGAAGAGTTTGGGGGGGTTTAGACTGTTGGTTTGACAAAAGAATTCACTTGAAGACGTCACAGAATATCCAGACGTCCAGAATATTTGACTTTTTACAGAACAATTAATTATTGAAGCGTAAGAATAATCTGCAGATTAATCAATAATGAAAATAATTGTTTTTTTGCTGCTCTCCTAAAAATCTGTGTAGCTGGCAACACTGCATTGTCATCGTGAGCATATAAGCATACCAGTGTTAGCGTTTAGCTGACATTTAGCTGTGGACTTGTGGTCTAGATCGACAGAGAGCCAGACAAACAGACAGATTTAATCAATTACCTTCTGTAGAGAGACTAACTAGAAAGACGTACAGGTTGAGTATATATTAGGTCAGGACTATATTAAATCATGTTCCACTTGTACTTAACTGAAATGACCCGTTCAGTAGAAGTGCCAAGATATCCTTTGATTATAGCAATGTTTCATCTTTCTTTCCATAGCTGGCACTTTGAACCTCTTTTGAAGCCAATATCCTTGTTAAAACATGGAGGTAACTCGGTGCTCTATATTCTTTCTCAACCTACCGTACCACACCGTTCCCTAAGAAACAGGAGCATTTTGTCTCACACTGCTCATATGCGAGGGGAATAAAACAAAGGCTTTTATTTAACTTTCACAGGTATGGAGTTACCCCAGTGCTATAATGTCAGTAAGTGCTAACATTACATAAATCCATTACTTAGTCCCTGTGCTGTGGCATTTTATGGAGGAGAGAGGTTAGCCACACTGCAGTTATCATAACAGCATCCCGTGATCTGAACTCTGTGTGATCAGATTGGTTTTAATAGACTCTGGATTACTTGGAGGCAGTTCCTCAAAGCTAAACATCTCTGTGCCTAGAATTAGAGTGCACATCTGAGGTGAAAACGATTTGTTCAGGAGAATGTCACTGCTGCAATGAAAGAGCTTATACGCTATTATCATACACTACCTTAAAAAGATGACAGGGCAGCGACTCAGAGATCCTTTGATACATTTTCCACCGCTCAGTACCGAAGGATATAACATCACATTTGAGTAGTCTCGTATGTATTATGTCTAATAGTCACTTTGCATTGGCGCTGCAGTAGACACAATGTATTTTATTCCATGTGTTGCCCACAAGCTTTTTTATCTTCAGTTAAATTTGTCCACAGCAAAGCGCACTCACTCGGATGCTATTTAAATGGCCTCAGCTCTGAGCTCACAGGAGCCCTTTCATTAAAGTAAAAAAAATATCCTGTGGTTATTGATAAAATGTTGTCTGCACTGGTGTGAAAGTATGATTTTCTGCTATAACCATTTATCTTATATGGCTGTGGTTTAAAAAAGGTCTTGCCTTTGTACAGCCATGTCCACTTGTGGCCTTCTGTCACGGTTTTTGTTGATAACAAATAAATAAATGTAGGTATCCTCACAAAGGGGTCCCAAGACTACAGAAAATTATGTAAATGATATCTATATATACATATTCATATATGTTGAATATGTTAAATAGCGTTTCACTTCATCTATATCTACATCTTTATTACTCTCAGATGTGCATAAAGTACAGCGCAGGAACTTCTTTTTTGAATACAAAAACTTGAAATTAGCAGGTCGATTATTGATGTCAGCCTTGAGAAACTCACCAGTATTGGCTGAAAAAATAAAATCATGCATCACTAATGGAAACACAACTTATCATACAAGCTGAAAATATGTTCTGTGTGCAACATTTCAAATTGATTAAAGGTATTATTATTATTATTATTATTATTTTTACAAACTCAGAGATTATGGCAGGCACACTCTTATTTACAATGATACAAGTAACAGATTAATACAAAATATTTAAAGATACAAAAATAAAACCATAAATTGAAAAAACACAAGTATACAAACACAAATATGAATAGGGTTCATGAAAATATAATATGCATATAAATGTATGTATGTATATATGCATAAAGAAGCAAATAAGCGTGACATAGTAGTAGTACTGGAAACAACTGCTACAGGATAGAGGATAAGGTTTATTATACATCACCAATGAAATACAGATATTGAGGAGCTGTATGTGGCTTACAAAAAACGACCGTTCTATTCACAGTTTTTTTCTGTAGAAGACACAGAATTAATGCAAAATCATTATCTTAACTGTGACTTAAAAATTCCCATATTCCTCTGGGGCGTGGTTATGTTGATTTATGCAAAAAAAGAAGAAAAAAAATGCCATCACATGAATGCAGAACCAAAGGAGCCACTGGGTGTAGAGTGAAAGTGTTCATGTGCTACCGATTCGCGTGTGATTACACGGCTGAATGCAGCACCGTCGCTATCCGTGGTCCTGAACCTCCAGCTGGTGCCAGAGGTCTGCTGCAGACCGCCACGTCCTATGAAAGAGTATCGACTTTTTGTAATAGGAAGTGTGACCACGGAGTGCACCCGGCAACAGATGCGAAACAGAAAAAAATGCTTTGGGGGTTGAAATGTCATGTGAACAGTTGGGTTCAACCACTGAACACCTCAGGGGTGTTATCGACTCCCTTCAATGCTTTTAAAGGCCAAGGGTTCGTTTAGACCGGGCTTTGCTGTTATTCGCCCTGATGGTGTGAGCGACCACAATTTCCTGGGACCAAACGAGAGGCAGTGAATTTGTGAAAGTAAATCTAAGCTGTGTGGATAGTCAGAAAGAGCTGTTCAGCTGAACTGCTAGAAAACATCCAGACCACGCAGTCTGGGAGAGAAATTAGTTCAGCTGGACTGCAGGCTGTTCTTAGAATAAATAGGTGTATTCCTTACTTACATTTAGATAAATTCTGACTGGGACTGTGAAGAGAATAATTTTTTATCTGTTCAGGTTCCCAGAGTTTTGCCTTAAACTGTTTAATTTATTGTCCTTTAGTGTTTTTCTGTTGGCTGTGAACTCAAGCACTCAACTTTTTGTCTCTCTTGATTTAATTTATTCACTTCTGCTTAATTTAGCTGTTGCATGTTGCAACAGCTGTGCTACTGAGACTGAGACGTCTACAAAACCAGTCTGCTGTCACAGTCTGTTTCTTGTGTGTCGGGTGCTTTTTTAGTTTGGATGAATCTGAATTCCGACTAGACATTGGACACTAACTTTGTGAGCGATGACAGGAGCCACAACAAAGACACTATTCAGCCGACTTCCTTTGGTTTCACACTGACCTTGATTGTATATTTTTGTATCATATCATCTTAATATCCCTCGCTTGTTGACCTCTAGCGTATGTTCTTTTTTTTAATAATTGTGTACTCCATTACACAAGTGCCTCTGATTCAGAGTCAAAGTATCCCATTCAAATCTATTTATTTTATCTACAATCTGACTAAAAAACATTGATTTGGATGATGAAAAAATGCTGAATACTGGGTCCGATAATCAGCCAGGCCAAGTATTGATCGACCCCTAGTCAACAGTATATACATACATGTACATTTATGTAGCCTGCAATTTACTTTTACATGTTTTAAGTACATTTATATCAGATACTCTAAGACTCAGATACTTTTTGTATGGGTGACCGTTGCTCACTTCTGGGTACTTCTTACAACACTGTGTTATTTTACATTGGTACTTCTGTTTTTCTGCTACTTGACGTTTTGGAGGCAGATATTGTTCTTTAATCCAAATTTCTTTGATTACTTTAGACATGAGTTACTTTGTAGCACATTTATCTATATTTATCTTATTGGTAATCGGATAATGCAAAAGTCAGATAATCATGAAAATGCTGAATATCGGATCCGATTATCAGTTGACCCATGTGCGCAGTATACCTTATACATGGAACTATATGTGTACTTGTGCTTTTGACACTCAAAGGTGCGCTGCATAGTATATATAGAATAAATAAATGGACCTTAAAGGACAACACACTTTCATACTTTTTTACTTTGTTTATATGTGGCGGACCCTGCCACCTCTCTAGCTGCAATCAGTGTTCTGGGGACCTTATTTGGAGACTTCTGGGAACAGCTTGTTTATTTAGTCATGGAGAAAAATGAATAGATCTGAGTTTGAATTTCCTCTCCAATCTGACATAGTGCCCCTTTAATATTTTTAAGTTTTCACCTAAAACCTGACATTTTGCACCTTTAATTACATTTATGGACTGAAAATGACTTAGGACATATAAGTACATTTAATTTTAGATACTTTAAGACTCAACTTCTATTTGAATGGGTGACTTTTAGTTTTACCAAAGTAGTATTGTAAAACAAGATCAAGACCTTTGGATAGTCTGGAGTGTCTATCCTCAGATATACCTGTAAGATCATACCATTATCATACATTATAATGTCAAATTTTCACATTTTTACTTCAACACTGTAATCTTGTGTCATGTTACTACGTTACTCATTACTTTCCCATTACACCCCTTTTAAATAGTGGCTGGATGCCTTCTTACCTCCAAAGAACCCCCCAAATAGTTGGACAATCCCTCCTGTGACAGATCAGGTCAGTCACACAGCGCTGGTGTCCACTTTTTCTACCATGTTTTATCCCTGACACCACCAGAGGACGGTCCAAACTACTGGGCAGGATGATGGAGGTGTACCAACGACATGTGAGATGTTTCACCCTCAGCGCTGGCTGAAGGGTGATGCCAAGAGAAGCCGTCTTCATCGTCTTAAGACTGGCCTTTGCGTTTAATGTCCTGTGCAGTGAAACGACGAAAATCTACAAGAGAAATCATCATCACAAGGTTCTTACCACCCAGCGCTGCTCGCCACTTGTTGCAACGTCAGACTCCATCTCTCCGGGATGGGAGGAGGGAGGATTAGAGGTTGTGGTGGATGGATGGATGGCGGTGGAGGATGGGGGGCGGGGGGAGTACTCCGTCACATCCTCTGTCCATATATGGGCATGAAGTTTACACGCAGCGGGGAATCCTCTCACTGGAGCTGATGAATGGGGAGGAGGGCCGAGGGAGCTGCCAAAGTGTATATAAGGAGAGAGAGGGGAAGTCGCTGATGTGAAATCCACAGCAAGCAAATACCAACCGAGGAGCGGAGACGAAAAGGAATACCTTTAATTTCTTTTTTTTTCTTACAACCTTTTGACACAGACCACTTTGGATCATTTGTTGAAAAAAGCCATCAAAAGGGGGGCCGAAAGAAAACAGTCATCTGCATAATTTGTTTTCCATTTTCCCCCCCTTTATTTTTTTATTTTATTTTTTTTCACCTTTTTCCCTGGGAGAGCACGGACTTCTAAGTGGCATCATTATGTTGAACAATATGGATTTGAATGCGAAAGATTCTTTTTACCCGCAGTTTGAGAATTGCAACAGTTCTTCCCTGGGAATGGAAAACAGCGTGCGGAAGGATAACCAGGAGGTGTACGTCGATGCAGAGCGGGGGGTACCTGCCCAGTTCGGCCACGGTGAGTTCGCGTCGTTTTTTTGTCTTTCTTTTTTTTTTTTGCACGGTCGATGAAAAAAACACGCATGCAGGAAGAATTTTACGGAAAAAATGTGTTAAATGTGAAGCGCCACGGCAGGTAAATAACTCTCAGAGAGCAGTCGTGTACATCAAGGCGTCTTGTCGAGGCAGTCCTGTGCCAAATTACGCACGAGTGTTTATGTAACGCTGATTTTTCCTCCCCGGCTTTTTTTTTAGCATTTATTTCATTTTATTTGCACCCGTTCTCGGGTATAAAAGCACCCGCGATGACAAAGTTTTCTCTCTTTCTAATCCAACAGAAGGAACCCCTGCAACCCTCAAAACCGAAGCCTCCAACTCGGAATTTGCTTTTAACCCATGCGAGTGCCCAAAAGACACCTACACCCCCTCCTCGCTCGCCTACTCGGGCAGTTTCTATGTTGAGGCATCTCAGGGAGCGCCGTGCAGCACCGAAACACTCCTCAATATGATCACCGAGATCGTGGGCATCTCCACTCTGCCACTTTCAGAAGTGCAACAGAGCGGCGGCAGCAGTCGGGGAACTTATCCCTCGCCTGCGCCGATGGACAGCAGCAGCGGCAATTTTGGCGACCCCGGCGTCAAGAGGCAACCCTACACCTGCTCCGGACCCTCTCCCCCCGTGTACTCCCCAGACCAGACGTGCCCGAGGTACCCCGACGACCAGGCCACCAGCCAGGCCCAAGACCCGTCCACCTCCCAGCTGAGCTTCGGCTCCTCCCGAGCTCCGAACCAGAAGAAGGACGAGCCAAAGTCAGAGGCCGCGTCCTTCCCAGTCGTGGTCAAGAATGAGTTCGAGAGCAGCTGCTACGAGTGGGGGTCGTTCAACAAGCCCGACTGCCTGGAGACGAGTTTCCAGACGGAAACCTTCCCGATGTCGAGCGACTTCCCCCCGGACCAGCAGATGGATGTTAAGGAACTTTTAGACACGTTTCCCCCGATTTGTCCCAACCCAGAGATGGAGTTTAAAGTGGAGGGGGGCATCAAGCAGGAGCCGTGTTTCAACGACACCTGTTCCCAGAGCTACTCCAGCCCCATGTACAACAATTACCTCCCACCGCCTCCCATGGGCCTCTCCTCCAACCTGAAACCCTTCCCCGAGCCCCCACAGCCCTCCAACCAGTGCGAGTCCTTATACACATCACCAGCTCTGCCAAGCACCATAGACTCCATCCTCTACTCTTCCTTGTTGCCAGATTCTTTCGCCCAAAGTTACACCACCCGCGCGACGAAGCCCCCCAGGGCCAGGAAGAGCCCGGCCGCCTCCCACGGCCCCGCCAAAGAGAAACCCTTCGCCTGCCCCATGGAGAGCTGCGACCGGCGCTTCTCCCGCTCGGACGAGCTCAACCGGCACATCCGCATCCACACGGGCCACAAACCCTTCCAGTGCCGCATCTGTTTGCGCAGCTTCAGCCGTAGCGACCACCTCACCACCCACACCAGGACTCACACCGGGGAGAAGCCGTTCTCCTGCGACGTCTGCGGCAAACGGTTCGCCCGGAGCGACGAGAGGAAACGGCACGGACGCGTACACCTGAAACAGAAGGAGAAAATGGAAATAAAGCCACAGGTGAGCGCCGGCGCGTGGCCGTTCACTCTTCCCGAGGGGATTTGAAGCCAAGGCCATGTGTCCCCCCCTTCCCCACCTCACATACTATATTAGGATCTTTCCGTCTTGGAAGATAAAGCCAGCTGACTACAAGTTGATGTCTGGAGAGTTGGTAGGACTGGCGAGCCAATGCCAGTGACAGCAGAGGTTTTTTTTTTTTTTTTAATTTTTGTTCCGAGTGTTGCAGTTTATTTCAGGAGCAGAAAAAGGGTGGGAGGGGGAGAGAGAAAGAGGGGAACTTGCTTCGGCCTTATCGCCTGCTGCTGCCGATGCTGCTGACTTTATGCAAACGCGCATAAGTTGTTTTTTTTTTTTTTAATTTAGGAAAATAAAAAGTCGGCGAGCAGATCAACAGTGACTTGTTGCTGTTCCCTGCCAGCAGAGCCTGAACCTCTCTCTGCTGCGGCATTGCATGACTGCTGTTCAGCACCTCTCCAGTGTGGACAGCTCCGACTCCTCCATCGTCTCTCTCCGAGCCCTGGACGGATTGCACTTAAACCAGATTTATTAATATCTCCATTTAAGATTCTTATTTTCTTGCTTTTAGCATTCTTAGAGCAATGGTTTGGACTATGTTTCTTAAAAAAAAAAATAAATAAAAAAATGCATGTTTATGTCAATGTTTATTTTTTCCTTTAACTGGAATATCAACCCACTGTCAAAGGTACCTCCCTCACTGCACAAGTGAGGGTTTATTGACATGAATGTAGGCGAACACATTTATGGCTCCGACCATAAAGCTGTCCATCTTTGATCAGATTTTTAGTGTTTGTTTAACTTCTTATCATTTGGCTGTCAGTGTTTTTTGTCATTGGTCTTTGTGTTGTGTTACAATTGTTTGGATTATTACAATTGTGAAAGATATATCATAAATGGGAAATAAATATATTTGTATTACTGTACTTCTTTGTATTTTTATAGCTGACTGTATATTTTACATTTATCACATTTGAGCGTTGTTTATCGAGGTGAAATGTACTCTGAATCATAATAATGTCTTGGGTTTTTTTTTTTTCGAGGGCTACTGTTTGGTAACATAATATTTTAAATGTTACAATTTGATATCAGAAAAAAGAAAAAAAAAAACATTTTCGCACTTCATCCCACTGTTGGTACGATTAAGAGTTGTTTGGTTGAACTGCTGATCTGAGTTTCAAAGGGACCAGTATGTTAACTAGTTGTGGTACGGCTTTTCAGCACAAGCGATTTTACAGTATGTACAGAAGTATGTTTCAATCAAGCTAGAGAAATGACTAGCAAAATCATGTAAACATTGCTTTTGAGTAATCAGGTAGCACACATTGCTGCAAGTTTTCTGTGGACTTTATCTTGGTGATCGAAGGGTTTTTGGACTCCTGGAGATACTGTATGCTGAAATGAAATGTTCACTTTGGCAAAAAAAACAAAACAAAACAAAAAAAACAAAACAAAACAAAAAAAACACACAAAAAACAAACAAATGTTGAGAGTTTGGTGAGTTTGTCACCGACAGGGTACTGCAAAAAAGTTATTTAACTCGCCTTAAGTTATATTAACTGTTCAAGTAAAGATTTTGTACATATACAGTTTCTACAATACTTTAAATTAATATTGATGTTGTTATTTTTATGAAAAGTTTATGAGTAAAATAAACATTTTCTGGAAGCAGCCGGTTTCTTGTGCGATCGAAATGATTCTCACTCTGTCCATCTGTTCCATGCAGCACTGGGACCCCCCATCAGAGCACTCAGACGACTGACTCTCCTCCCAAAATATACATTATAACAGTCCACCTGTGGCACCATGCTGGAGCCCTAACATTAGACATCACAGCTCTGCACTGTGGCTCAAACACATTAAAGTGAATACCCTATCACTCAGTGCTGTGCTTCCGAATCCCCTCCACTTCAAAGATCACTTCGCTCACGCTGTAAATGTAGAGACGAATGCCATGGGCGCCATGGTAATTTTCTACAGGAAAACCTGTTAAACAGGACATTATTCTTGCCATGTCAGTGACATGATCTGATGCTCTCAGTTCACTCATTCCTTTGTTCATTCACTCATCCATTTTTGCAATAAAAGGATATTAATTTCCACTCAATTGCCGAACGCGATTATGGTCTATTATCATGCATTTTTTTTCTCTCAAAGGATGGCGGTACTGAAGTCTCCGCTTGTCAAAACTGCCTGTGCATTCTTGTAAATGCAGTTAATGGTCTCTGTGCCTTGAAACCTCTCCGCTTGAATGATAATAAAAAAAAAAGGGAAAGAAAAAAAAACTGGTGCGAGCCGTTGCTTCTTTTTTGTAAAAGGGAGGGCATGCAAAATTTGTGTGTCACTACAAATGGCACTGCATTTTTAATGTGAGGTGGTAAAAATCCCAACACTTTCGAGATAAGCAAATGTGACTCGCTTATCGTGCAAAGTGTGCGCGCAGAGGGGGGAGAAGACCGCTGTGTCCGTACTCAAAATATGATTTCAACATGCTTTGTGTTCTGTGCATCTTTCGAGGATGCCAAGATCTTACAATCTGTCAGTGCAGCCCATGCAGGCATGTCTTTACCAGGGACTCCGTAGGACATGCATGTGCCCGTGACGCAGTTGGCTGGCAGAACACTTCTTATCTTGCCCACGGCAGTGCGTAAGTGCCTGCGTTGTCTGTAGCTGACAAACATACTGTACCAGTGTGAAAATGCAAGCTGCCACATGGAGCACTGTGAATAGTATGTACCCATCCTCTCCTGTCCATCACTCATCATCGCTTACAATAGCACACAGCCCAGCCGGCATCAACACGCATTCCCCTATCCATGTTGATTTAGAGGCAAACATTGTCCAGTGATGGATAGTTGAGGTTTTTGAATTGCAGTGATGTGCAGTCACAGTGACCATTATCCAGACACTTGAAGACTGAAGAGTTATTGAACTGTGGCCAGTGATGGAATTTCTGCATTTGTGCATTTGGGAGCTCAAATTCACATTTGCATACTGTAAATGGTCCTTGATATATCGACAGCATGTGCGTGCGTACCGTTTCAGCTGCGTTGTCTTTATCGAATATGTTTCCAGTGTCACAAACCTCCCTAACTCGTGCTTTGATACAGACAGAAGACATAAATCAGTTCTTTTCCTGCCGACTGACATTTATGTTTTTTACTCCTGTAGATGTACGTAATTGCTGAATCCATTAAGTAATTGTGTGGCGAGGGCACCTGACCGCCACTGAGAACCATGCTTTCTCAGAACGTGGACCTCTGCTGTGAATGGTGGCGCATCAAGTCCATTAAATCCTTGCCAGGATATTACTAATGCAAATATGTTAACATTAGCACTGTTGCAGCGGTGGGGGGTAGGGGGGGCAGGTTTATCCAAGGTAATGTGGCGGTGTGACTAACGTATTCCATATGTAACCAGGGAGAAAACCATGACCAGATGTGATTTCACTTGTTCATTGTCTCATCCAATTAATCGCTTGATGCAGGATTGCTTCTGGATAAGTCAGTGGGACTATTTATCTGCGGCACCAAACGAGTACTTTGGCTCAGGATTAAATAGAAAAAGCCTTGAAAAAATGACAGTGAAGGATTAGATGGGCCCAAATTCTGAGGATAAGTGTCACTGCAGAACGATATGTACTAATATTTTTATTACTTGTAAGCACACGCTTTATCTCTGTCTTGATTGGCACACAAAAGTTTGTGTTTTTTTTTTTTTTTCCCCCGCGCAATCTATTTTTTAATTTCTTTTTACATCATCCACTGACCTGGGCTGCATAATGGAGAAGCCCATCCACATATCTGCTGCCACTGAATGTCTGAAGTCTATCTTGAGAGGGACAAGTGCAGCCCCAGTCGTCCCTGAAGAGCCCAACATCCCTTTTATCCATGCTTGAACTCCAAACAATTCAACAATAATCCAATAATGGCTTTCAGAATGTATGAAAATGAATGTGTTTGCTTACGTGGAGGATGTGAGGCAGTTTCGGCGGTTTAAGCTTCAGGTATCAGGTCACCTCAAGTACCTATTAATAATCACAGTTCTACTTGAGACCGTCTATATGGCGACGCGGCCTCATTCCTTCGTGGATTGATCTATTGTGGGGTAATCACCACGTAATTTTATGCGCACCTTTAAAATGTGCGCCGGGGCACGTCATGGTCCTTGGGGTGGGCTCGGTAATCAAGGTGCATAATCGCATGGCGGTAATGGCAATCAGGCTTAGCAGATTAATTCCCTCGGATCATACATCAGCCCCGTCGGTCCTGTATCTGATCATGAAGAAGGGTGTAGGTGGTCTGGAGAGTGCAGGTGATTAAAAAGAAGAGAACCATAGCGGCGAGAAGGAGCTCGTTATGCAAACATTTTTAAAGTGCCTAATTCTTTCCATTGTTCTGGCTCCCCCAAAATCTTCATTTGTATTACCAACCGCATGACTGAGGAGAGAACCTTTCCCCTGCTCCTTCATAAACCAGAAGTCAATTCTTGGGTCAAGGAGTCCAGTCTACCACGTTTGTCCAGAACACAACATCTCTATGGTAACTACTTCAAAGGACTAGCCAGCTGAATGACTTCATAGCAATTCAGTTACTCAGGAAAATTTACAGCTGGCCTTGGAACATTCCAGGTTTGAGCCCTCACAATGCTGCCCGCAGCGCCGTGTTTGCGGCTCTGCGTACATTGTGGCAACCTCCGGGAATCTGGACGGTCAATGGAAATAATCAAGGCACGCAAATAGCTTTCTGAGCGTGTAACATTTGATGTTTACACCGTTGGTCTGAAATCCCGGTGTGCTGGCTTGCTTGTTGCTTAGTCTAGAAACAGTCTGATCTTTGGTGGTTCCACAACATAAATGATAAATTGTTTAAAGCTGCTAGGAGCAATATTATTTTTTATATGAGCAATAAATCAAATGACTAACTAGCGTTTGTATTGATGAGCGCACAGAGAACTATCACCTGAGTTCTGTAGTTCCCCTCAGCTCTGTGGATCATTTAGCACCTTTCAGCTCAGTGTTTTGCTTTTTTCTTAATGCCCTCGCATGAACAACTTATTTTCATTTTTAGATTTTGAAGCATCGCATTGGAGAAGGCTTATAGAAACATAAAAGTTCTTGAATTTTCACAATAGAAGTCACGATTCCTTTTTTCGAATAAGCTCTGACTCAGCAAGTGTTCAAAGGCTCATTTATGCTCAGCGTAAGACACGGATACAGTGTAGCCAATAGTTCAAGTGAGATACGACAACAGGACAAGGACATTCTTAAATGTTAGGTCACCCGGGCACAGCTGGGAGGAGAATGGATAGGAATTTAATGTGAGTGGGACGATGGCAAAAGGAAAAATGGAGGTCCGCGTGAGACATCTGAGCAGCACTGCGGCGCCTTCTGTTGGTTGTGTTGCTTGACATCCATGCCAACATGAAGGACGCATGGAAGTATGTGTGCATTGGCGGTTGTATCATTTGAAATGTACATATCTATTAATATACATGAAGGGAGGGTGCTGTATATGCGCCTTCACCCGCATGACAGATGAGCTGTTTCTGCTCAGAGAGAGAGTCAATGTCCTCCCAAATTCCTCTCTTCCTCTCCATTTTTCTCCTGTAGATGGTCGATGGTTTCGTTTCTTCTGCTTCTTTGAGGCTTATTGGCAACTGGCAGCTGGTTTTATTTCTAGTTTGCCACCTTACCGTCTTCAAGTCTTACAGCCTTGTGTAATGCAGCCTAAATTACCTGTTGCGTGGTGTTGTTTATGCGCTCCAAAGGAGTTTATGGAAACACGTTTAAAACAGGTATACATCGCTTCAGATCTGCTTGATAGTTAGATGGCTTAGAACAGGCATGTCTAAAGTATTCCACAAAGAGCCGTGTGGCTGCAGGTTTTTGTTCCAACCAGTCAAGAGCACACGGTTTGACCAATGAGCTTTCTGAAGACTGAGACCAGTTGATTAAATGAGTCAGGTCTGGTGTGCTGCTGCTTGGTTGAAAAGAAAACCTGCAGCCACATCGGCCCTTTGAGGAATAGTTTGGACATGGCTGGCTTAGAAGCATAGCTATGGTGTAGTTTACAGTTAGCTGTTTTCAGCATGAAACAGTTTTCAAACAGAACAGCAGACCCTATCACCAGCTGGTGAACGTAGAGGTGCGTTTAGCAGCTAAAGAGCCAGATCTTCCCTTAATTGTTAGTGGAGGCTGGAATCAGAGCTGAAATGAGAGTGAATATCAGACTTGCATTCATTAGGTGGACGCAAACAAGACACAAAATAAATGCTAATGTGACTCCGTGTCAGCTGATCAACTTTATAGCGTGACATACTTAAATGTGTCAGTGCTGATGGTCACATCTTGTCTCTGCCACTTCCAAGCTTCCAAAAAATAAATGATTTCAGTTATAAGATAAATTAATAAATGACAAATTGTCATTTTCATTCTGACAGACGGTGACAGAATTTTCTTTTTGTTTTTCATCAAGACAACCTGCTCCTGTTCGAACAAGAACACAGACCTGATTACCGTCTCTCCTCCTCCTTCCATTTCCACTGAATGAATATGAATGAATGACTGAATGAATATTTATAATTCAAGTGGGCCGGTACCTTAAGGTGTATGACACGACTGACAGTACACTTAAGAGACAAGAAAAAAACCAAAGAAGCAGCACATCATATCAGATATAAACTTTACAAATAAAACATACAACACTCTTAAACGTTGGAAGAGAACATTCGCCAAAACTAAAATATGTTAAAATATCTTGCATGCAAATTCATCTTTCATCTTGAACAGAGCAGGATGTATTTGTTTACAAGCGGCATTATTGTTGGCACCGCTTTTGCAAGGACAACTGGATCGTTTCCATTTTCCTCAGAGTCCTAAATAACAACAAAGCAGGACAACGTGAGTTTATTCAGTCATTCAGTCTATAATGGAGATGTGAAAGCAGACAGAATCGGTGCCAGGCGGCCAACCCGACTGCGTCACCAGTTAACCTTCCTTTTGGCAGACAAACTTGTGTAGTATCTACACTGATGGTTTTATTCACATTCCTGTGCAATCAATATTTACTTCCTAATGACACGTTACGGCAGAAAACCTCACTATGGCCAGTTTAAACAGACAGTTCACGATCAAATCAGAAACATTATTGAACATTTTCCCTCTTACCTGTTGCGTTACTTATTGTTTTGGTGTTAGTTGCCAAGTTTAAGAGATATCGGCGGTAGAGATGTCTGCGTTCTCTCAAATACAAAGGAACCAGATGGCACTCAGCTTGTGGTGCTCATAGCTCATAAAAAAATTGCATGTGAAAAACTCAACAGCAAGGTCTCTTTTCAGATAGTATGACCCGCTTACTCAAGATAATCCACCGACCTTCTTGAGCACAGTTTCATGGAGGAACTGTTTTTCTCTTACTGTCCCTTTAACCTCAAATCCAGCTTGGCCTCCAGGATGTAATTTTCGCAGACAACATTTCTGCAAACCACAAATACATCCAAGGTTGATATCTGTGGCAAACGTGCAGAATCCTGCTCACATTAAATGCTTATAACTCTAGCGGCTTTCGTGGCGTCCATCTTTGATGTTGGCGACCAAAACTGTGTATATTTATGCCAAACCATGACATCCTCTAACCCGAACCCAATTATTATTTTGTGCCTAAACCTAAGCAGAGCACCAACACACTGTTGTGACAAGAGCGAAATAGAAAATTCAACCTAAACTGACGAAAAATTGCAACATAAAGAAATGTCTGGTTTGATCTGTGGTTTTGCAGAAACTTTCCGACATTTTCTGACATTTATTCTGCCAACTGGGTTTTTCCAATTCACACTGGTGACACTTCCCGTCCTCTCCAGGGACAGCATCCATTTTCCACAGTCCAACACAAACAGACCTCTGAGGTCTTCTCAGGTTAAGCGTTGACATGTTGCGTGCTTAATTACACAATATCATCCCAGTTCTGTCTTATTTCTTCTGACCATTTTTCCCCGTCATTTAGGAATAGCAAAGACTTAAAATAACTACTGTAACACTGCAAGGCAACTTATATAACAAATCATAACAATGCCACACTGACTGTGGTCCAAGACAGTTTGGACGGCTGTGACAGCAGCTTGTGGTGACAACAGGATGAAATGTTAACCATTAACCCGATCAGCTGGTGGCGGACTACTACAGCTTCCTCTGACAGGGAACGATCAGTCACATCAATCCTGATATAATATGTCAGAGGCGATGGGCACACACACACAAAAATTCCCCACCCATGCTTTAATAACCTGTTGACAATAAATTGGCCGGCTCAAATACTTTGACGCCCGTTGAGTAAATAAGCCTCGGCTGCACGTATATCATCAGGTCCGTGAGAGGAACGTTGCTGGAAGCATCCCGGATTGACAGTAATGACTCTGAAGGAAGTTTGTGCTTGTGTATAAAAAAAAATGTCCATCATGCTATTATTACTTGTTGCAAATATCTAGAAAAACCGGCTGTCACATTAGCATGCAGCCATCTCGCAAAGTATCTGAAATAATAGGAATATGTAAGAAAATCCACTCATCTGTGCCCCATCACCGTATACACATATCTGTTAACCCCTCTTCCCATAAAATAAATTACGGTGCGACCATGTGTCCGGTAGAGCTGTGAGTGATTACTTTAGTGCTTTGACATTTGCAACAGCAGTAATGAGGCATGTCTGTGACAGCTGTGTCACTAGCGGCAGCCTATGTCTTCGGCTGTTCAGTTCAACGCCGGGAAGGAGGCATACTGTGGCCAAACACCGGCACTCTCTCTAGATAATGATGGCTCACCCATAGAGAGGCAGAGAGAATGTGTCGAAGTCGGAGGAAAGCTGTGCGCATGTGAGAGAAAGGAGTGAGTGAGGGAGGCCGATTGAGAGTGAAGTGTATTAGTGTGCCCGTGTTTGTGTGTGTGTTTGTGTGTGTGTTTGTGTGTGGATCTGCATGTCTGTCATTGCCAAGATGGAATCAGAGACTGTGAGAGAAGGAGGCCGGGCTGGGACATAAAGACTAGTAGTATAAAAATGAGTGGGCTGAACATGCTCGGCTCATACGGTGCACCCTTTTCCGTCAAGCAGGGCGACGATTTGCATGTGCACGCCAGCCCTTTTCCGACGCCAGCTACAGTATGCATTCTGCATCTGAATTAACTGTCCAAATCGAGCGTTGCTCTCCATGAAATGTATGCAAAATGTAGCTACTTCAAGCATTAAGCGGCTTGTTCTCTCTCCCTCTCTCTCTCTCTTTCTCTCTCTCTGCTGCAACAGTTGTTTTAATGCCCGCTGAATTCTTGATGGTTGAGAATTGGAGCCATTAGTAAAGAATAACAGAGAACACAGAGCCTCATTAAGTGGTGGACTGGAACATGAGTGACCTCTGTTGTACAGATGGAATCAGACGGTGCCTGTTTGTTAGGATTTAAGGTGACTTCAGCTGTGTTGAAGTCTTGTAATGTGTAACATGTAACATGTAACTTGTAATATGGTGATTTAATCGTACTGAGCCCTGATGACTGGCTGTAGTTCCCACATATCTGATTGCATACAGCCATCATGAATGTAATCATGTTTAATACGTGTTTTGCTTCTTGTTAAGTGCGCGTTCTAATTTATTATCGTGGTATTTTTTTCTGATTTAGATCAGATTTAATGATCCGTTGGTTTGGTTTATTATTCGTTATGTGGTTTGAAATGCTTTGGCAACACAAATTATTGTCCTGCCAGTGAGGCCACTTTGAATTTGAATTTGTTCTATTTTCTCCTATTCTTTTCTGCTCTATTTTGCTCTGTTCTGTCCTGTTTCATCTTCTCGTCTTTCCTTCTGTTCTATTCTATTCTATTCAACACCCTTTCCCGCCCTGTCTTGTGAATTTACATCATTTTCTACGTTGTTTGACGTCATTTGAGTCACTAGATTTGGCTATAAATGTATAAATCTGCCACAGTTGCTGGTAAAATCCATCTCAGGACTGACAGAGCGAGCAGCCTCCAGTCGTATTACTACTACTTTATTCTGCAGCTTTGTAGAATCATATCATGTGGCACCTGTATTCTAACTAGTAAGTATTTTCTGGCAAATAATAAGTTTGGTGGTGAGGCGGAGTAAAATGTAGAATGTGTAAAGCAACAGTAGAGCACAGCTACCTCAAGAGTTATACATAAGAGCAAGGCCGCAGCCATGGAGTCAACTGTGGGGGGACCGAACCCCACCAAACCCCCCAACCCTGACAAAAATGAAATAACTAAAATAAATAATAAAAAAACAGGACTTTACTCAGACTTCAAGTGGGCGTTCTTACAAATATAACGCAACAAAAACAATAACATGAATGAAATACAAGACTGTTGGTCGCTGGGCGAAAGTGCGGCTAATTTGCTCTCCACGTCATGTAGCTACGGGTGCTACTGTTAGTAATGGATAATTGATTAGCGCTTGCAAATCAGCCATTTTTCACCATTTATTTCCACCCCATGCAATGATTGACACCTCTTGGCTAAATGTATTTACAGCCCTGTGTTGACGTAAAGTTTTTGAGTGGATGCACACAGTTACTCTCCACCGCTGGTTCCACGAGGGTCAGTGTGGATATATTCTAACGCTGCTTAGTGAAAATTAAAAGCACTTTTAGGGACGCTTCAGTTGGCCCTCTTTCTAAGTACGTTTACTCAGGTTCTATACTTATGTTCCTTTTTTTTTTTCAGGTACTTGCACTTTACTTGAGTATATTCCATTTTCTGCTCCTTCAAACCTGTACTTCACCATTTTAGAGGAAAGCACTGTTCCGATGCCTTTATTTGACAGCTATATTTAGAGTTATAGCTGAGATGAGGCAATTAAAATGTCGTCCACAGCTCGAAAACATTTATGCAGAATTAATAAACTGATAGTTTACAATATAATGCCATTCTGGTGCATTATGTGCTAAATGATACAATCTGAGTACTTCTTCCTCCACCGCCTGCTTGTACCTGCTGCCTCCTCCCCTCTGTGTTCCTTACCATTTCCCCCCCAGTGATGCATAATAGCCTGCTCTGCCCCCCCCCCCCCACCAAGTGGCTTTTAACTGGTGATGGACCGTCACTTTCACGGGAGGGGGGGCGCACGGAGAGTGACGTCTCTCCCTGTCTGAGTGTATAGGAGCCATGCTGGGGTCACACAGGGGCGTATACGGTATAGTACGTTTCCCAAGCCTAAAAGCCCCAGCCATATATCAGACAGAAGCTGTCTCTGATCTCAAACCTGTAGAGTGTTGGAAGCCTGAAGAGACGCGTTTTGTCCCCCTCCTGTGATTCTTTGGCTCTTTAAATGGGGGCTTTCATATGTATGAGTCAGATCAGCAGTACACATTTAAAAATCAAAACACCTTTTCTCTCACTGCAGGGCCCAGAGTCTCTTGTCTTGTGCTGTGAGAAATCACCATGTGAATTAACAATGTGATTTAGGTTGTAGTTCTTGTAATTGCTTTTGTAGCTCTGGAGAGTATGGTATGGCCCAATTACAGCTGAAAATGGAGAAAATGAGAGACTAAAAATTGTGATTTGTACTGCAGCAAAATAGAGAACAGCAAAAACAATAAAGATACTACAACTGTATAAAATATGTGTATAAAGTAATGTTATCATGGTACTGGAATGTTAAACTTTGGCATAAAACACTGATAAATATCAAGATTCTAAAACCATTTGCGATACCTCAAAGAAAAATTGACATAGCAGGAAGATGTTAATATGTCACCTTTTTAAAAACAGTTGTTTTTTTTCTCTTTAGATCATGCCTTTAATTAAAAGTCTTACCATCAAAGCAGGCTTGTCACTCAAATGAAGATATCTGTTCCACCTTAAAAGGGCTCTATGTAACACATTTGAACAAACTTAAAGGTGCAATACGTAAGAATTGGCCACCTCTCAGTTTCAAACTCCAAACGAATCGGGGGCAGCTCATAACTGTAGCTGATGTTAGCTAGCTAGACCTGTTAGCAGTGCAGCTAGCAGTCCTATTAGCTTTGGACCACCAGGAAAAAAAGTTTTCCAGTCCGGGTGCCATGCTGGGCTAGCTAGATTGGAGAGTTGCTAGTTTCCCTATACACTGTTGAAAAAAACCTGATGTGTGAAGTCGCTTTCTGAGAAACGGGAAAGCGACAAAGCGCAGCTTGTCTGTGAGTCGATACTGCAGAAAATGATAATCCAGTCAGTTTCAAATATTCAGAATTGGTATGTATTGAAAAAACAATATTTTTGGCAGCCCTAGTATAAAGTTATGTTTGCATACTGTCACAATCCTCTGACTGAGTCTTCATGAAGGCACACCTAAATGCACAATTTCAATCAAAGGAAGGCGAACCACAGAAATGGCTGGGCCCCTGAAAAGGTCCAGTGAATACACGCTCCCTTCTCTTACATGGACACACGCTAAACATCTTTGTGATTATAAGCATCATCTTTTTTCTCGTTCTCTGACGTTAGCAATCTCTTTGCTCGTAACGTGAGCCTCCTGGCTGTCGTTTGCCTATTCAGCCTGGCTGGGAACTGCTCTCTGAGCTGAAAAACTGAGCTAATTTGGTCATTATTACATTATTATTTGGGTTGTAAAGCTCTTGCCACCTCCTCCTTTTCCCCTCTTTTCTTTTCTGGCACTTTTATCAGGTATTTAGTTTAGATCAGTAGCATAATGTTCTGAAGTTTTGATGTTGCGCACATAGAAGAGCATCCATTTTCGGCTGTTATGAAACAGCTGCTGTGAATACAATGTTTATTTTGTGTTGTTTTAGTAATCAACATTAAATTTAAAATCATTCCTTATGTTAAGGATGGAAATGATTATTGCTCTCCTCGCCGAGATGGCCCCCCCCTTATGGGCAGCCATGATCAAATATGCACATCTTTTCATTTGGTTGCCTCATGACTCATTTCCCCAAATCAAGAATCCTGTAAAGAATAAATAAAGCGACGCAAGCTACATTCAGCTTTGAGAAATTAGCAGCACAAATGCTCAGCGAGGACACAGAAGAGGGAAAAAAAAAAAGAGTCTGCTCTGTTGTTGTTAGTCATCCGTGATCCTGTCACTCAATGCTGTGGCGGCATAGGGTCTGCTTCCTGTTAACAAGATATGTTTACAGCATCAGCATTAGGCTCCCACCGTCTGTGTATTTGTGCATTTATCCTCCTTGTCACTCCTCAGGATTGATGCATCCACATGTCCGTTAACTATTAACTAACCAGGAACTGCCATCCTTGGGGAGACGGATAGTGACAGGGGTCCCCGGTCCTCC